>NC_044352.1:1804927-1962427 GCF_007364275.1 Archocentrus centrarchus | reverse complement strand
GTGGGGACACCCAGTGACTAAATTTCTGAATGAACATATTTTGTATGGATGTACAAAATACACCGAATATACTTTCAGTCACCACTTCAGTAAGTATGTAACGGACATGATCAATAGAAAGAACACTGTGCTCCCAAAAGTATCTCTCACCATCCGGATCACTGAGTTCAGGCGTTCTGTGTTACCTCAGGAAGGACTTTGCATTTTTTATTTCTTTGTGGTCTTTGTTTTTTACTCTTTACTCTTTATTGATCCATTTTCTGTCTGATTATGGTTGAGTGCTTGCACATGGTTCTCTAACCAACTTAAAAATAGTTCCAATTGCAAAATATGAAAAGGGAAGTACAGCAGTGAGCAGTGCAGAGATCCGTTCAAATATGAGGAAGTTCTGCAGCTTTACTTTTAAATATAATTCAGTCTGTAGATAAGAAAGCGCCTTTGTTGTGATTTGGCATTATATAAATAACACTGAAATGAATTGAACTGAATTGAATCAAATATGCATGTGGTTGTCGTGAAGTTATTAATAATTGAAATAAATTCAAAGACTACACAAACAGGACCTCAGGGATCTAATGTACTGTGGAGTACACTTACTCAGGTTCACAGAGCCCTGAAGCTCCTGCCTGTGGATCTGATTCTGGCTGTCACACGTGTCTGTGCTGCAGGACGACGGCCAGAAAACCAGAGAGTGAGACAGGAAATGCACGCTCTGCAGTGCTGTAGCTACCTTTGCTTCCTCGATGTCGGCACAGCTTTCATGCTGGAACCTTTTTTAAAAAAACGACTAGTCACTGAGAAATGCGTAGCAGCCGACGGATATTCAAAGTCAAATTATTTGCATGGGTGGAGTTCACCATGAGCATTAAATATTAACCTGAGTCTATGAATTAGATTTTTCTGAATTCTCCAGCAGGTGGAGAGGAAGGTCAGAAAAGGCACAGGTGGACCCGCGAGAACGTGCCGACCCAGATCTGCACCTGAGAGGAAGAAACAGGACAATCCCAAACCTGCCGGGACCATAACAAACCTCATGTCTTCCACAAGGAGAACCTGGAAGCTCACGTTCATATCTAACCTGTTATAGTTTTACCTGTCTGTCAAAAAAACATTGTTTGATAATATCTGACCCTGACCCTGAGTGGTTTACCGGTGACCTGATGGATGTTAAAATAGAGAAAACAAACAAAAGAAGAAAAAATCATTTCTCCTTTTTTTAAGAAAACAGGAAGCAGACAGTTTTATGTTTAAATTGTGTCACAAACCACAAGTTACTGTTGCTGGGTGGAAGTTCTCTGTGACTGTGCAGAGGACAGAGAGAGGAAAGATTCAATATTCATTTTGATATTAAACACTAACAGACATGGAAATGAAATTGATGTGAAAATAATACTTTACAGCTGGGATAGGCTCCAGTCTGGGAAAAGTGGGGAGAATGATGGAGTGACCTCAAAAGCTGCACTTCCTCTCCTGTCCAGCAGAGGCGCCACAGTGAGTCAGTCCCCATAGACTCCCATGTACAGAAACTGCTTTGGTCTCTGTAGATAATAACGGGTGTATGGGGGAAGTATGTCTTTGTTGTATTATTATTATTATTTGATTTTTCATTACTTTGTTTTTCAGCCCTGTGAGTGAATGTACAGCCAGTGTGTTTGCAGTGCTTTCATTTACCACTAGATGGCAGTGTGCACTGTGTCATCTAATGGTGTGAGCCCACAGCAAACAGGTGGCCTTTGCAGCAGCTGTAGCAGTGAACTGTGCTCACACTCTTAATTAAAATCACCACTATAATCATATAAAAGCAGGTTTCTGTTATCTATTTATTAACATTTATTACTATTTATCTTTTTCAGAGGCATTAGTGCTTCTCATAGCTCTCGAACATTTTCAGGTTTTTATCGTTAGTCCTCCTGCGGTGGGTTACACATCTGTCTGTGTTCTTCCCTCAGGTGTATCTGACCTGGCCTGGTGTACTGGGAACCAATAAAAATGGATCAGGAAGTTGTTTCTCTCTTTTCACCCTCAGCTTGTGTTTTCAGTGTGTGTGCGCTATGAAGCCAGTCCATCACACCCCGGATATCTTTCCCTTATCTGGATCTTCTTACCCTAACACTGGTGATCAGGATAAAGGTGGTTCCAGAGTTTCCCCCCAGCATTCACATGAAAGGGGGCGGGGCTGGCAGTAACTGACCAATCTAAAACTGGTCATGTGACTTTTCTTCCATAGAAAGTTCTCAGTGTGTAATCATAGTTTGTTGAACTCTGTTGAGCTTTCTAAGTTTCCTTGTTCCTGTGTGTGTGTGTGTGTGTGTGTGTGTGTGTGTGTGTGTGTGTGTGTGTGTGTGTGTGTGTGTGTGTGTGTGTGTGTGTGTAATGTAATGAGAGGAAATGATTCAGTTCGTTTGAATCCTTTAATGTGATTCCTGAAGGCGTTCCTTCCTGAGGTCATACTTCGTCAAAGTGATGAGAAAATCTTTCCTCCTGTCGGTGAGCAGTTATTGGTATTGATTACCTGCAGAATATCATCAGTAAATTTCATGCAGTGAGAAACATGAACAACAAGCGTTTGACTGCAGACGTAAAGATTTAGTTTGTAATTATGAGATCTGCATTCAGCAGACGGACGGTGTTCTGGAAATCAATGGACTGCATTTGGTTTCCTTCCCAGTGACCGCCTCGATGGTCCAGACTGAAATAACTCATCTACATTTTTCAGTGTTCAGTTTTCATGTCTCCATCATCAGGTCAAAATTTTCAAGTCTCAGGTGTCACAGGTATGAGCACAGGCTTCAGAGTCTGACAGGCCGCCCTTTTCTGAAGAACCAGTTTCCACATGTGGAAGCTGGAACAGACGAGGAAGATGAATTTCATGTTTTTAACTTTTCACAAACTTATTTCTCTCTGTGCTTTTGTTTGGACACAGAGTTTCTCTTAGTTTAGTAACGATGGTGGTTCTGGATAAAACTCCCCCACATGGTGAAACTGTGTCTCACCCAGTCTGTTTAAACTGAGTGACCTTCACTATTGCTGTGACCCAGTCATCATCGCACCAAAGGACCCCTTTAGCTGGACCACTGAGATATGGAGCCAGAAGCAGACATTGGTATTTCCTGAAATGTCAAAATTATTTTATTTTATTTTATTTTATGAAAGCATGAATCTGAGTTCATGTGTTGTTTGAAAGAATAAATCCACCTGAGCTTTTGCTGTCACTGTGGATTTGTGACACTCAGGTGGATGCACTGATCTTCAGTGATCCACAGACAGCACCGTCTCCTCTGAGCCTCCTCGTTAAAATGGAGTTAGTCAGAGTTCAGGTTTGGGATTAAGGAAAGAGTCCGGATGAAAGTGCAGAGACATGTTTGATAAGAAGAATAAAGGCACACAATTGATGGGTCTGATCACCTTACAGCATTTATTGTAATAAAATAAAACATTTATTTATCTCTTCATTTTTCCTTGGTCTCATTTTCCATCAGTGCTGCTCTTCATCTTCATCTTCATCTTCATCTTTTTTATATTCTGACTGCTCTCACAGTCGCACTTCAGCCTCACACAGAAGGTGAGGGGTCATCTTAATCCACAAGTTTGTGCGTGTGTGTGTGTGTGTGTGTGTGTGTGTGTGTGTGTGTGTGTGTGTGTGTGTGTGTGTGTGTGTGTGTGTGTGTGTGTGTGTGTGTGTGTGTGTGTGATGACATGTCCTAGACAATGTCAGACATGAGACAAGGACATGAGAGGGAATGATCCTCATCTGCTGTATTGATCTTTGAATCTTAACCATTGGTCCTTACCCCCCCCCCCCCCCCCCACACACACACACACACACACACACATGCGTGCAGGTTAAGCAAATTAAGCCCTCAGTGAGGGAGTACGTGAATGGAGGGAGGGGTGGAGACGAGCTGAAGCTGCAGCAGGTGGAGGAGATGATGGAACTGCTGTCTGCTTGAAACTGAATTTTCTGAGCTCAGAAGATGAAAATGAAAGAATATGAATCTGGAAATAACCTGTTTTTGTCTAAAGGTCATGTTGGCTGGTATTTACACTGCTTCAGACAGTCTCAGTCTGCGGGTCATCATTTTGGTCCTCTGATGGATTATGAATAAACTGAATCCAGACGCTGATATAATCTCAGAATGAATCTGATCTGATTCTTTAGCTCCGTTAGCAGCTTTCACTTCCATGAAATGTGGAAACATTTGATGTTTCTGTTGTTTGAAACCAAACAGCTTCATGTGCTGTTTTGTTGAGATTTGTGTGGTTTGTGTGTCAGTTTGTGTGTTTCACTGTCCTCTGCACAAATGGAGGCTCAGCCTGTTCAGGTCAGTTTCAAGCCAAGCTTTCTAAATATTTACCCAGATTAGTTATCTGCTCTTTAAGTATGACGTCATTTCCGGGCCCAAATGCTCCTAAATAAATGAACCAATGACTGTTCAGTATTAAAGATGATTGTAACACACCTTACCAACTGCAGCCATTTTTTCTTCTCTTTCTCATCGGTAAAATCACAGCTGAGTGTGTTTTTTCTTTTCAAGTCGGATCAGTTAAAACAACCAGAGACACAACATTGCAGCATATTGATCACGTGACAGTTTGGACCCAGAAATGGAATTCTATGTCATCACTTAACAACCGGATAAACTAACTTCAGTGGTTTAATGCAGCTCACCTGAGCCTCACCTGAGCCTCACCTGACCCTGAGCTGACCCATGAGGGAGAACATGTACCTCCATACGCGCTCAGAATAATGACTGTGAGCATTTTCACACTATAACAAGTACAGTTAGGAGTCCTCTGTGAGTATGTGGATGTTGTACTTGGGTTCATATGTTTGCCACATAATGGAATATAAAATGCTCTAACTCCTGTTTCATCAATGATATTAATGTGCTTTACTGTATCATTAATATTTTAGCACTAATAGAACAGTAGGCTGAGAGGAAGGAAGGTATCTCGGTTCGGTTTAAATGTTTGTCCATGCGTGCTGTTTTTCAGTACTGAAATAAATATTTGAACTTCTGAAATCAGCTTTTCTTTTTCTCATGTCTGCATGTTACAGATGAGCATTTCCACTTTGTTTGAGACGAGCTGTAATCCTAAAACCGCCCGGTTCCCTTTTCTTAGAAAGTGAAATGCTAACTTATATTTTTTCTCTTTAACCTGCAGTTACGGTTAAACTAAGCAGCTGATTATATTTTGGGACCAGAGATCACACACTGATGAGCAGTAATGATAACACAAATGATGCTCAAAGGTCCAAAATTTCCCAAAACAGTCTCTGTGGCTCTGAGAAACCTGCAGGTCCAAAGCAGGTGTCTCCTCTCAAACGTTAGCTTAGTGTTTGGCTTTAAATTTAGCCCAAAGCTAGAAGGCTAGCTACGTACATGCAATCTGTTGCTGTCACTCAAATTGTGCACTCTCCTTATCTTTGTTATTTTGAGTACATAAGTGCATTCCCACTGTCATATACAGCTACAGAAATACTTTTATGAGTATGTTGTATTCACATAGGTCAAAAGGTTGTGTGTGGAACACTCTGCACTCCTCACCTTCAGTGATCATCATCCTGGCTAAGGAAAGGAAGGGACCAACAGTTTACAGCCAATAGAACGAGGATATGTTCTCAGCACTGATGATGATGATGATGATGATGATGGCCTGAGGGTCTCACTGGGTGAAGAAATCACATGGACATCATGATTGCTGGACAATATTTTTAGGATATTTGTTGCTTATGTATGCTTGTGTAGCTTTATTGTTATTTAATGATAATATTTAAGGGCTGGATTCAGAGATTTTCTGCTGTTGGTGCAGTGAAAGTGAAAAACCATCCTCATTATTATCTTTCTGCTGCATTTGACTGCTTGTTAAAGAACAGCGTCTGCAGTGCTGCAGGGTTAATCAGGCCTCATCGAAGCAGGTCTCCCTTTCTCACAAAGGCTTTGTATGAATCTGTTCCAGATCAGGTCCAAACACTCTGACTCAGCAGCCACAGCACAGATTTACTTGTGTTTTATATTAAGCTGTTGGAGAGCTGAGGAGAAAGGCATAGCAGCGATCAGGCAGACACACACAAACCGATCGCTGCTACACCACATCTACCTTCCTGCCAAAGAAAACCGAAACTCTCAGTGTCCATCTGTCCTCTCACATCCTTCTTTCTGTATTTCTCTCTCTCTCTCACACACACACACACACACACACACACACACAGAGGAAGTGTGGGGGTGTATTGGATGCCTGCTCTGTTTGGCAGATAACAAAATGCCACACGGATGTCACTGGCCTTTATAATGTGGCTACCAGAGAACAGAATTTCTATTCTGCTGATGAGAGGAGGAAAAGGGGGAGGAGCCGAGCGGGAAAGCATCTGGACAAACTGACAGTGGGTGAAGGAGACTGATGGAAGAAGTATGATGTGGTACAGAGTGCAGGGACGTTACTGCCCTGTTACTCCACATGCTTTTCAGTCTGTCAAATGAAGTTGGCCTTTATAGCATGATTTAGCACATTTTACCCCAGGGCTCAATAAACTGCAACAAAGGAAATTATTTAAGGAGCCGAGCATAAGAGCACGTCCTCAAGTTTTAGAGTTCTGTCATAAAGCTTCGTTCATGCCTGTCTGCATCCATCCTCTATATTACTGCCAACTAGTGGCTGCAGTTGGCTATTGTCTCTGGAAGCAGGATTAACTCCACATCACTGTGTTAGGCTGGAATCTGAGTGGGCCCAGGGTCTTTAGAGTGTGCTCTGTTAACAAGCTTGCTTAATCTAATGGAACAACACCGACACACTCGCTGTAATTTCACCCACTGGTTTGTTTACTTGCTTTCTGAAGCCAGATTTATATGTGGTAGTTAGCTTGTAGGTCAGTCCCACCTGCAGTGCTGGGACTGACCTACAAGCCTCAGATGTTTCAGCTGAGTCATTGGGACATGTTGGTTCTAGTCAAAGTTGCTCAGGTCTTTACATCTGCTGATCACTGCATGCATTAACATGCTTTAGCAAGAAAATCGCTTTCAGGATGAATTTAGTAATTAACCAGTTCAGTCCTGATTTCTATTGAACAGAATAGCTGAAGTGAAATGCAGATTATTTTCTGTTATTTCCTATAATTCTGATTAATACACCAAAATAATAACATTGTTGTTGGTTGTTGGTGTTATTGCTATAATGTCATCCATCCATCTATCCATTATCTTACAGTTATCCATGTCAGGGTTGAGGGGCCGGAACCCATCCCAAGTATCACAGGGCAAAAGGTGAGGTCTAATATGTCATAATAATTGTAATTCAAAAACCATCCAGCCAGTAGGTTTCCCCTGTCTAATGGACCACTGTGCTGGCAAATGAGCTCATCTTTTATTGAACTGAAGGGGAAGCTTTTATACTGTTGTGATTCAGCCAATAACAACATTAATGCGTATGAAGAACTCAAATTCAGTTTAATAAAGAGAAAGTATTGCTTTAAATAATTTTCTTTACATTTAAACCAGATAAACAAATAAAAGAAGTAATTAATAGTGATTTACTTACTTGTTTAAGGTAGATTTAGTCCAAATAATTTAGATAATATTTCATTGATTATCCAAGCAGCCGGCCACCAAAAAGACAAGAAAAGCAGAACATGGAAGACACTGAGGGATGGAGTGGTTAAAAACAGGGGATTGTGGGGGGGCGGCATCAAGGTAAAGAGGAAGGGAGGGGCAGGAGGTATCAGGGGAATAGAGAAAGAGAGAGAAAAAGAGAGAGAGAGACTACAATGAAAAGGCTGATGTCATCTCTGTGAAGCAGCCAATCCGAGAGCCACAGAGAGGGAAAGGAGGGAGGGAGGAGAGGCAGAGCTCAGAAGGGTGTGTTTTATGTACCACTGCAGCATCAGTGCAAAAAAAGGCTGGAGGAGAAGGCACGAGTCAGTGGACTGGACCGAGAAACAATACAGAGACAGAAGAAGAGACACGGGGAGGACAAAAGACAAAGGCAACACCTGCAGAGGTAAAACCAAAGCATCCCGGGTGCTGCTGGTGTCTGGGTTTCCATGCATGAACGTGTGTGTGTGTGTGTGTGTGTGTGTGTCTGTGTGTCAGTGGGCTGGAGATCAGGGACGGAGGGTCTAATGATGTCTTACATAATACGAAGGCAGGTATGAGCAACTGTGCTGAGGGTGAGACGTGAGCCGAGTGTTTGTGTGTCACTGTGCACACATGTGTGGGTGCTGGTGCTCACTTCCTGTTCTGTCTGATTTCACGTTTCACTCCAACATGCTCGAGTCCTGAAAGGCTCATTCGTGATGTTTCTGTGAGGATGCTGAGGGGGTAAACCCGTCTGTAGGGAGGGTCTGACTTCATTCAGCTTTTTAAAATCTGTCAGCGTATTTTTATGAATATTGAATGAAATGCTGCACTATACCACATTATTGTGTTAAATTATTCACAGCTGTTCTGTAGCACGCTTCCTTTCATGCTAAAAGTCTCTGCCAGGAATGATTTAGAGCTTTTTAACATCTTCATATCTGCAAATAAGATAATAGCAATAAGATAATAGCAATTCCCATTTTGTGTCCATGCCAGCTTCCCAGATGCCCCTCCACCACCCCCCACCCCCCACCCCCTTACCCACTGCTTGGTGATGAAGATGTGGCACTGCTGTTTCCTATGTTTTCAGATTCCTTGCTTGGTCCAGATATCAAGAAGATGTTGAGTTTGCTGTCATGTTTGACCAAAAAGCATGAAATCCTTGTTGTTCAGAACTGGTGTCTAATCTTTAAAATGTCCAAAATTAATTTCCTGAAGCTGAATTAATGTTTGCAGCTCTTCGTGAATGAATCGCGCTCATGAAGGCAGAATAACCTTTGGAGACCTTTGTAGCTTTTTCCCACTGCTCCTAATGTTTACTCTGGAATTCCTCTTTTTTCCTCATGGCAACATCATTTAGGCCTCTCTGTCGCCTCCATTGTGGAGTTTCTCACCGTGATTGCTCAGGCAGCTAAAATTAGGCCAGAAACTGAGAACAGGAATAAGAGCGAGGAGCTGCAGGGGGGGCTGAAGGAGGGACAGTTGATGAGCAGGATGAAGGAAATGGGAGAAGATTTAGCCCCAAAGAGACTGAATCCAGGAAGAGTGGGGGAAATGAGAGGATGGGGAAGGTGAGATGAAAAGAGAGCCTGGACTGGGATGAGAGGTGGAGGAGGAGGAGGGACAGTTAGGGCTGAGTGGAGTCTTCCTCCCTCCTCAGACTGTAGATCTTTGGCAGAAGTCAAATTGACTGAAACCATCTGCTGGGATTTTTGTACTCAGGCTTTTGTACTTACAGTAGACGACCCCCAGACTGTCACACGGGGGGAAAATGTTCAATTTATATGATAATGAGAGGAAAGTTAACACTGAGATTTCACCTTTTTATAACCTGCTCTCAAGACATCATTTAAAACCTGAATTTAACCTTTATTGTTCTTATATATCATATTTTGGTTTTGTTGCCAGCAGCATTTTAAAAAAGTTGTGACATGTTCCTAATGTTCAGCATCACATCTTTAAAAAACACAAACACACTGTGAGGTTTGGAAAATCGAATGTTTCCTGCTTCGTGTTGAGTTCAGGGGCTCCTCGGTGGTCTTTACTCCAGAGGAAGTCGTTCCTGTGGGATTCCTGAGCTCCGCACTGGAGAAGCCGGCTCTGCTTCGGTTTTTCTCCTCATGGTTTGAACTTATTAAAATGTTTCTGGCAGTAATTTTGTCTTACAGATTCGGGTCTGTTTTCAGTGTGCACAGATGTTTTCTCTGGGTTTTTAATCATTTAATGATATTAAGTTCTGGAGATGATGATGTTACACTGAGAGCCTCTCTGAGATCAAACATGTCACTAATTAACTTCATTAGATTTTATTTGTTTTTCAGTCCCAACTTTTTTGAAAAGTTTTGTTAACTTTAAAGTGATTTGAGTGACGCTTCGATATGTTAATATGTGTCTTTATGTTCTAATATAATCAAATATCCACACATCCATCTTCTTCTGCTTTTCCAGCTCAGTGCTGGGGGTCTGAATAAAATTAAATATATTAAATATAAAACTAATAAACTCATTAACATTTCCTCCAAACTCTTTCAGGTCTGGCTGATTAAATTAAAGTTCTCTTTGGAACATCCCAATAGATTAAAAAAATTATAGCAGCAAACTCGTAAATTTAATGTGTGGCTAAAACAAACTGTGCCGCTGATCATACGGGGGTTAAAGCTCATCCTCGACTGCGTTTGCGTGTTTTTGCTTTTGTAACAGCTAAAAATATGAAGCTAAAATACAGAATGATGATCCACGCACTTGGTTCTCTTTGAGAACTTATACATAAAATTAGTAGGATCAGTTTTACAGTTATTAGTAAAATTGCCAAATGAAACATTTCTGAACTTAATGTCAACATTTGTCTTGAAATCTTTGAAATCAGAGAATCACATTAATTGTTTCTGATCTTGTCATCCAGAGGCAGCCTTTAGTGGCCGGCTGCGTGCAGATGTTAAAGGAATAATGCAGCTGTTTAGCAGAAACTGGTTAAAAGCGCTCTGACTGAAAGCAGTGCTGCAGCTGGAGAGCAGCCAGAGACGCTCAAACCTGCTGCTGGCAGCCGCACTCGCACTTCAGCAGGCAGAGTGGGAGGACACCCTGAATTTGTCCCGGCAGGCCCGTGAAGTCGATAAAGTCCCGGGAGACTGTCCGAGGAGCCGGACTAAAAGGTTTCAGCTGTAGGACCGCGGGTCAAACGGAGGTCTGGGTTCAGAAAATGAGATTAGTCTGAATTTTGTTCTTTCTCAGTTCCTCCGTCTGCCTTTGCTCGGCTTCTTCTGTAGTTCTCATTGTGGCATTTCCCATCCATCTTCATCCATCTCGCTCTCACGCCCCCGCTCCCCCCCCCTTCTAACCATCCTTCCTCTCTTTTGGCCTTTCTTTCCTTTACTTCCCTTTTTTCCATTTTTCCCTCAACAAATGAGTTCTTTGTGTTTAGAAATTAAGGAATGCCCTTAACACTGCACCCCTCCTCTTCTTCCCATCTTTCCTGTTTCGAGTGTGTGTAGATTGGGGGTGCGTCCATTAGCCCGGATTAGAGCCTGTAGGCGGGTTTTAACAGCCCCTCTGTGTCTGAGGCTTTAATCTCCTCAGAAGCAGCTAATCTAACTACAGTGGCTTTAACACACACACACACACACACACACACACACACACACACACACACACACACACACACACACACACACACACACACACACATGTACTGGAATAAACATGATGTGTCTGTTCTGTAACAGTGTAGCTGCTCCGTGACAAGAGCCCATTCATGGCGTGACCACCAGCACAGAGGACACTTTATCAGCCAAATATCAGACAAACAGTATCATCAGTCACTCCATGGGCAAAAAGTCACATGACACACAGGATCCTGACTCAGAGATGAGTAAGATCAGACATAAATCTGACACTTAACACCAACGGGAATCTTTAACGGACCAAACTGATGGATTAAAGCTCAAACTGCAGACTCAAAACACTCTGGATCAGGCAGCTTTTTCTAACCTCAGAGCACGGAAAGCAGATGTCCTTCTGTGGTTGATGGTTCAAACCTTCTCTTTGCAAAGAGCAGCCAATCAGAAGCAGACTGTCTTAAAGGAAACGTGAACAGTGAGTCATTCGAAGCTCATCCAGTCCAAGAACAAAAAGAAGCCGAAAATGAGCAGAAAAGATTTCAGATCAAAGCAAACAAATCCAGAGTTTCCTGGTTTCAGCTTTTCCTTCTCTTACTTAATAATAAACTGAATATTTGGGAGATTCTGAAGAGAAAAGTGCAGTTTGAAAACATCATCTCAGGCACTTTTTACAGTTTTCTTTATGCAGGCAGCTGCTCCTAATGTGTGGTTTGGTAATGAGAGTGCTGACAGTGGAGAGAGCTTTCAGAGGCCGCAGTTAGAAATGAACAGCACAGCTCATCAGCTGTTTTCTTATTGAAGCCCTCCGGCACAGAAGCCACAGCTGAGAGGAAGTTTCTAAGCTGTTCACTGTACCTGTAATTTATCTTTTTAATATCACGCTTACACTCAGGTGTTCCAGGTGACACGTCCTATTGACAGTTAAAGTTATTTTGTGTGAGGGGTCACTCGGTCAGCGTCGTCTTCATTTACCCACAATTCACAGTACGATAGCTGTCGGTCGTGCTCTCTGATGGAAACATTTAGACATCTGAAGTCTGTTTGTCTCTGAGCTCCAGTGAAAGCTCATCTTTGTGAAACTGGCCCCAGAAAGCGTCTCATCTTCAGCATTTCACTATTTCCTGATATTTTATAGAAATATGACTAATTGATTAATCAAGAAAATAATTACAGACTTAATAAATGATGAAAAAGATCCTTTAGTCCGATTAAATCAAACCAAAGCCTCTCTGTGTCCATCATCATCTCTGCATACTTTAACATTTTTAAGTTTAATCCTCAACCTCCATTCAACCCAGATTCATAATCATTTCGGAGCCAAATGCACAGGAAGAAAGTG
This sequence comes from Archocentrus centrarchus, assembly GCF_007364275.1. Taxonomy (NCBI): domain Eukaryota; kingdom Metazoa; phylum Chordata; class Actinopteri; order Cichliformes; family Cichlidae; genus Archocentrus; species Archocentrus centrarchus. Next base: position 1,949,897 of record NC_044352.1, on the reverse strand, counting down.
ATTCTGGACACTTTGTATTTTCTGCATTTTTCACCTCCTGCTGCTTTTCTTTTATCTCGTCATACCTGCAGTGAGTCCCCGAAGGTGGAACTTTTTCCTGAGCTGACCATCTGTCACCTCATTTGTGGTATATTACATCCAATACACCCCCATACTTCCTGTGTGTGTGTGTGTGTGTGTTGGGGGGGGGGGGGGGGGGGCACTTTAAGAATCTGCACAAAGGAGGTAAGGGAGAGAGATGCTTCCCAAAAACCAGACGGCTGCTCCATCGTGTCGAACCGAGGAGGAGAGGCGGGTGGGAACTGAGACAATAGTAAGAGAAACTGAGTGTGTGTGTGTGTGTGTGTGTGTGTGTGTGTGTGTGTGTGTGTGTGTGTGTGTGTGTGTGTGTGTGTGTGTGAGAGAGAGAGAGAGAGGTGAGTTGAGGCGATGTAGGGAGTGGCACCGGAGAGAAAGCGAGGGAGAGGTGTGGAGGGATGGAGTGGGGGATGGGAGAAAAGAAGGCGGGGCAGCGTTGGGGGATGGGAAAAGAGGAAATATTGCCGTGTGCTGCTGGAGTCAGGGGGTTACCATGGTGATGGGAGAATGACGGAAAGGGATGGGAAAGACTGCCAGTACACACACGCGCACACGCGCGCAATGCAAATTGACATTTGTTGTCGACTGATTAAATAAAAGGAAACGCGTCGAGTCTCCTTTTAATTTAAACCTTCCTTCCTGCTCGCTCAGGCTGGGTGAGGAGAGAGAAAGAAGATGCTGCAGAGGGAGGATAAAGGCAGAGGCTCTCAGGGCTGAGTGAATGGAGAAATGTGATCTCCCACCTGGGAGTGGTTGGAGTTGTGGTTATAAGATAAAGAGTAGAAGCTGGTAGAAGCTTCCAGAAAGACAAATTATTGACAAATTATTCGTACATCAGCAAATCTGAACTCATGGAGACAGAAAAAAGCAGGAAGAGGAAGAAAAGATCAAATAAATGCAGCATTTAGAAAAAAGTAACAGTCCAAGTAACACAACACCCGATCCACTTAAAAGTGCGTCAGTGTATCAAACGCAGTTTTATTGTGAGTGTGAAAACAGGCTGTGATGTAACTTCTGACTCTTGAACAGCTGTTTTCACACCTGATCTGCATCCCTGAACGACACAAACATCTGACACCATCACTCCCCAGCTCCCCCGATTACACCAGAGGGAAAATATGTGTGTGAGTGGGTATTATGGGCTCCCCCACATTAAAGACAGATGAGGAATATTTCCTTATCGCAGTTTGGCTAATGGTACCAAGTATCAGCACAGCTGGCTAACAGGGTTACAGAAACTCAAATCAAATCTGATGAAAAAAAAGGTTCATGGATCTGACCCCAAATCAGGTTTTTAAAATTCTTTTATACTTTTAGAGCCACCTTTGCTCTTTGAATTCATCTTTTCATGTGACTTTATCTCCACGCTCCCCGTCACTCCCCTGGAGCACCTGCTGGCTGTGACCTCACAGCTCGTACATCAAGAGGACGAGGTTCTTATGTGAAGAGGCAAAAATCAAAGCCTGGCGTAGCATCTTCTACCCGCCAGGAGGGATTATCTGTGACGCGACTGAAGCTGCTGTGAGTCTGAGCGCTCAGAGTCAGACCGGCCTCCAGCTTGCTGTGGGTGGGAGTGGGTGGGAACGTGTGGGTGGATGTGGTGAGAGGATGTGTGTGGGACGTGTGTGATGTTTGTGCCAGTGGTGAAAACATTTAAGTGGAACTCATCTGCATAATGTGGATTAATTTTCTGTTTATTGCCTCGGGCCTCACAAAGTTTTACAGCCATGCTTTCAGCATCATCTTTACACACTGCATAAACAGAGCTACTATGAGCAGCTGGAACTCATATTTTTATCTACACACTTCATACTGGATTAGAAAAGAATAGAAACCCACAAAGAGAAATCAGGTGTTTCTCTGAGCTCTAGAAGCAGTGCTTTCAGCTCATGGTTTCAGCTCATGCTTTCAGCTCATGGTTTCTCCCCGTCTGGGCTGCAGGCAGCTGCTTCCAACAAATAAAGGTGCGATGAACCCACAGACACCACCTGTTTAGCTCCAAACAGCAGACAGAAGCAGTGAAGGACTGACTGTTTGCCTCGGGAGCTGGTTGGGAGCAAAAGCAGAGCTAAAGGAGAATGAGTCAGGCTTAAGCTCCTCCCACCCAGCCTCCAGCATCAGATGCAGTTTCTGAGAGGCGGGGGTGTGGCACATAAAAGATGTCCTGAGATGGAGAGCATGAGTTATGACAATAATGAGTCAGGTCTGTCACTCCTCAGGACCCTTTGGCATCACACAATGTTGTGAAGGAGGCTGACAGTTCATAGTGTCAAATTCGAGCCCAAAGTATAAACCAGAGAAGCATGTGAATGAAAACATGAAGGTCCAAAGTGGGCGTGAAGCTCCTGGCTGATGCTGATGCTGATGCTGATGCTTCCTGAAGCCCTGGAACGTGATTGGTGCTGCTGGCCACACGGCTGCAGCTCATCAGCGGTTGAGTACCAGCAGATAACGATCGCTGAGGCGTTTCCTCTGTCGGCCATGTTTTAAGGCTTCTTTCTGGGGAGAGCCTTCTTCGCTGAATGGGTTTGAATGTGTCGGTTAAGCGCACCCGTCACATGTGTGTGAAACACAATCCTGTGAGGTATTGATTGACATCGTAGAGCCGCGAACCTGATTGGCTGAGACACTTTATTCTGTTACTGAGCTGAGGCATGTTGATATGATTCTATGTTTTAATCCAGGATGTGTGAATATCATCAGATTAGATTAATCAATTAAGTTTTTGAGTAAGAGGATTACACGGTTTCACAGCCCTCTCTCATATGACTGCTGCATGTTAAGATCTCTGTGTTCTTTTCTCCTAAATGCATTAAGAGCAGGTTTACTGTACGAGCATGTGCTACTTTCCCTCTCTGCTCCCTCCTGACTTTAATTTGGGTGAAGGCAGTGATGGATGCGTGGCCGTGGGTGTTGTATATACCGCCCTGAGCGCTCTGTCACACTGTGGCCTCTCACAGCTGGCGCCACTCACCCCTCAGCTAAATGTAATGGACCCCAGCAGGGGCGGGAAGCCACCCAGTGCGGGGGCCGTTGTTTATCCAGGAACATACCGTCACTAATGACCGATTTATTCGCTCCCGTGCAGGCGCTTCGTTTGCCTTCGTGGGGAGAGAGGCAAATCACAACCAAACACACGACGCTGGCTTTGTGTCTGCTGAAGTGTGTGTGTGTGTGGGTGGGTGGTTTGATTTGTTGGAGGAGGGTGGAGGTAATCCTGAGGTGACTAAACAATGTCACACCAATAAGAGCTCATTTGAATGTGAAAAGCAGCGGTTGGATCTCAGGGACCGACTCCTCGCGTCCCGCCTGGCAGAAATAACACAGCACTGAGACACAGACGCGATCAGAGGGTTGATCAGAGAGGTGATCAGTCAGAAACTATCTAACCTGAGAAACACAGACGTTTGCTGCTTTTCTTTCTCTGCATGACAACCAACTACAGCTTGGTTTTAAAGGGACTGTTCACCCACACACACATCCGTCCTCTTGTGTGTGATGCTGTTTGTCCATCTCCACAGCTTTGTGTGAGTTTCTCACTTTCATCAGTTTCAGGAGATGTTTGTCTTCCTTTGAATATTCTGGACCTGAACAGCATCTGAAACGTCTCTGTGCAGAAATCATGACCCATTTATTCAAAAAAAAAACCACTAGAACTGTTTTCTTTCCATCGTCTCCATCCACCAACCAAAGGAAGCTCAGCTGAGGTGGATGCTCACAGATGGGTTATGTTGGTTGGTGTTTGTGGATTTTTGAGGAACTGGATCACGATTTCTGGATATTTCTCTTTCTGATTTTATTTTTTTCCAGACGTTTATCTTTATATTTTGTGCCCCACAGGCCGTCTGTGATTTAATTTGATTATAGGCGGACATCTCCTGAGCCAGTACCACCAAAATGGGTCAAATCCCATCAAAATACCTCCATGAATCACTGGGACTACACACGATACAAGCTGATGAACTGCAGCAGTTTTCTTTTATCTCTTCTATTGTGTCACATCAGCCCTCGTTTTAAATGCTTCACCTTAGATCATGTGACTGGATGCAAAAGAGTAGGGGCACGGTTATAAAATAATTGGTTCGTATGACCTCTGACCTCTGAGCTCCTTCTGCGTAGTCAGCACAGTCAGCGGGATTCCTCCTCAGGGATCAGTATGAAGCCAATCCATCAAAATTCCCTCTCAGTCTGTCTCATGGCTGCAGAGACGTTTGAGTCCGGACTGACAGACTGAGACAAACTCGGCTAAAATATTTCAGCAAACAACCACAAGAACGTTGTTTTTCAAAGTCTGCATTTTCATTAATGGGGGGGTGGATGCTTCTGCCTTCACTGCAGCCTGTTCTTTCATGGTGGAGGCTGATAAGACAGGAGAGGCTTCATGGTGAAGCATCGCCTGGAGCACTTTTATAGTCGTGTCGCTGCTGTGGAGGCAGAACGAGCATCCGCACACAAACAGAATGGCAGAATCAAAGGTAATGATGGAGGAAAAGCTGCAAACAGAGAGAAAAACTAAGGATGGGCAGAAGAAGACGGCGGGTGGTTGGAGGCCTGTCAGTGGAGGCGCTTTGTTCCTGGTCAGAAACCTCCTCGTGCTTATTGAGTTATTCATCGCTGGCCTTCCACAGGGAAATCCCAGTCTAGTTAGACACTAACACAAAGACAGCTTAACACCTACTCCTGTGTGTGTGTGTGTGTGTGTGTGTGTGTGTGTGTGTGTGTGTGTGTGTGTGTGTGTGTGTGTGTGTGTGTGTGTGTGTGTGTGTGTGTGTTGAGGTCATCCCTGTAAATATGGGAGCTGATGGTGACATCAGAGGATTGACTTGTTCTGAGCGCCATCATAAAAAACACCGAACGTGTCACAGACGTGCAGGAAGCAGCTGAGTCACGACTGACTGGAAGGGACTGAAGGTACGGAGGCTCGGAGCTGCCAACAATAAAAAGAAAACCACTCAAACAAAACACAATCATATTTTAGAAAAGAACATTTTAAAAACAAAAAACTAGCCTCACCTAAACACTTGATTTCATTTTTGTACTCTTGGATCTGTGTGATGTCACAGACAGGGGACATCCCTAATATGGTATGACTCCGATTCAATCAGAAGAAAGTGTCCTCAAAGGGGGAGGAGCTAAAACAGCTTATTTCACTCAGGTTGAACTGTTAAAGTTCTTTAACTGTGTTAGATTGCTATGCACATTTTTTTTTGTCATCTTTAAACTTCAATTTAATTCTTTGTTTGTTATTTTTTATATATATGTGTTGTTAAATGTTTTTGATGTTGTGCTTTCATTGTATTACACATTTAGCCAACAAGAAGTCAAAACAGCAACGATGACAACAAACTGACTGCAGTCGAAGAAAAATTTTAATGAAAAAAAAATTCTCACTGATGCTGTTATATAAAAAGGTTCCTCTCAAAAAGGAAGTTGATCTGTTTTTAAAGTACAAAGTTAGATATTTTGTTTCAGTGTGTTGGCTGAAGGCATAAAATGAAGCCACTGCAGATGAGCCTTAAATTCGATCTCTGCAGACTTCAGCGGCAGCTTTCTCCAGATTTGGTGCTGTAGTGAGTGTTTGGGACAGCGAGCATGTAGAAGGGATTTTTCTCTGTTCTTTATTAGAACTCTTCAGTTTGTAACAGTAAATTATTTGTTCTCTGCATGTTGGGAGAGACAGAAATGTCCTGTATGCTCACTAAGACAGAAAGTCTTTTCTGGGAGCGACTGTCACACACTGAGCACACATCGTGTGCTGGAGGACGGCATTTGTAGTCGAGCACTTTGTGTGTTGTTGCATGTGAAGAAACTTTAACCCAAATCTGTAATCTGTTAAGCTGCTTGGAAAAGAACCAAACCCTCTTCAGGAGAAATGTTGAGTCACTGCGGTTCAGAGAAATAAACCCTCACACTGACAGTCGCATCTGCGCTGCAACTAAAACAGCAGCCGAGGAATCCTTCATTTATTTATCAGACGGCCTTTTTAAATGTATCCAATTAAAAAATGACAGGAGTCACAAACCGGCCACGACAGAAAGATGCCTGTTAAGAAATAGTTTATTATAAATTATAGAAACAAGCAGGAAAAACTTGAACTACGTGTGTGCAGTGTGTGGTTGAGTGCAAGAAATGAGCTCTCAGGACTTTCAGAGAGCGCCCCGGCATGCTGGGCCCAGGTGCTGCTGGTTATGCTGATTGGGAATAAGCCACGCCTCCTCTCTGATACCTGAGGTAAGAACCTGCTGCACAGACGAGAAGAAAGGAAGGCGAGAGTCGTAATAACCAAACTTCTTAAAGAAAATCCAGCTCCATGTTTGTTCTTGGACTCTACTAGAGCAGCTTTGCATAATTGATAATTGAAAATAATCCTTATTTATCTCATGCTGGGCCCTCAGTTCATCCTCTTTCTGAAACAAGCCCTTTTAGCTCCTCCACCTTTAAGTCCACCTGCTTCTGATTGGATTAAAACAGCAGGTCTGAGCAGCAGGTAGGTCTGCTGTGCCTCAGATGATCCATCAGGCTGTGAACGTGTTTATTTCGGCTCCAAATTTGGACGTTTTAGCACAGAGTCAGTGGCGGCTGGCTCACTGCTGGAGCCTCTAGTGGACATTAGAGGAAGTGCAGTTGGAGCACTCAGGTGACATCTTACTGCTTCACACTGTTCATGCTAACAGGAAGTGAACGCATACTTTACATCAACAAAATCATACAAACTGTCAGAAAAATCAGAGCTTAAATGATACTTTGTGACATTTTGTGGCTTCTGGTTTCTGCTTCCTGGTTGGTGTCTGCTGTGAGGTTTAGATTTGGGATAGAATTATGGAAAAGTTCATGTGCTGATTCTGATGATGATCTTTAGCTCTCCTTTTGGAGATGACATTTCTGTGAGGCAGATCTGTTCATTAACAGCGTTCTCTGTAATCCGTGTGTCATCATGCTTCATTAAAAACATATTAGCTTCTGCACATGAAGAGTATATAAATGTCATTTCTTGGAGAAAGGCTTGCTAATATATATCACCCCCCCTCACTCACTCACTCACAGACAGCAGCATGTTTAACTCAGCGGTGCTTTATTAAAATGGCACCTCATTACATATTCATGAGGCCCGATGTGAAGGACATCAGCAGTACGATCTGCAGACTGTCAGACACACTCAGGAGAAATCACCTACAGACTGTCTCCTTGCTCTGTGGTCAGTGTGTGTGTGTGTGTGTGTGTGTGTGTGTGTGTGTGTGTGTGTGTGTGTGTGTGGATGGAGTAGTAAATGGGAGGGTATGTAATGAATAATGAATTTGGGGTGAATTTAGGTCACATGGGCAACTGGGAGGGACAGATGTGAATAACTCTTTCTTTCCTCATCTCTGTGTGTCTTTGTGTGCGTGCGTGTCTTTGTGTGTGCGTGTGTGTCTTTGTGTGTGTGGTGTGTGTTTTGTGCAGACTGAAGGGGAAGTACCCTCCTCGCCTTTGCCTAATCTCTCCATCCACACGTCCCAATTCTTTCCTCCAGATCGGAATCTATCAATGAATTAATTTCTCGCTCTGTCGCTCTCGATCCGTCCACCTGCCTCCCCTCCCTTTGACTCTCTGACCCCCCCCCGTAGACGTCCCACCTGCACCCGCCCTGCCTCCCCCACCTCCCCTCAGGCTTCCCCGTGGACTGGCGGGTCCACCTGCCTCTGCCCTCTAAAGCTCCTCAGGTTCTGTGGGGACAGCTCAGGACCCTGAAGGAGGCGAGGGGGGGCCTCAGAGAGGAAATTGGTACAGTATGTTTAATATTAACTGGTACAGAACGGAAACGCGGCTGCCCACAGGGCATGAACTGCCTCTTTAATGCTGTCTGTGAGATTTACAGCAGCTATTAAAGTGTCCTGTTTGGGTTTTCAGTCATCAAACATTTTAATGCCTGAAACTGTGCTCTCAGCTGACAGCCGAGCACTCTGGGTAATCTCTATAAACACAAATCTGACTACAGAAAACATGCAGGAAAACTGCAGAAACCAGAAGCTTCCTTTGAGAGACAGACGCCCTCTCTGTTTGTAAGATCAGGCTTAAAACTTTCCTTTATGATCAAGCTTGTAGTTAGGGCTGGATCAGGTGACCCTGAACCCTCCCTTAGTTATGCTGCTATGGGCCTAGGCTGCTGGGGGGTTCCCATAGTGTTTCTTCTTCACTCGCCTCTTTTCTCTCTCTGTGTGTTTATATGGAGACACTGTAGGTGTATACAGCAGCAAATAATCCCAGAGCTGAATCTTTGCTTTGAAATCCCTGCATGCAGCTGAACCAGAAACAGGTAAAGTCAGAAGAGCTTGTGTGTGAATGTGCAGTGTATTGTGTTCTCTTAAATATGAGCGTGTGCAGTGAAACTCGCAGCGCTAATCAGATCTGAAAGTCTTCGTCCACCTCTCTAAATCCTGAGTGGACTTCCTGCCTGTCTGATCTGAGTGGAGTGGTCCTAATGTGTCAGATTCCCAGGATAACAAAGGCCCGGCGAGCGGGGAACAACATTGTGCGTTTAATGTCATTCTGCACCGCAAACTGCAACTGAAAGCTTCCTGTCAGCAGGGGTCAAGTAGCTTTAAGCTGCAGCCTCAATAAAGACACTCTGACAGTCAGTGAAGGAGGCGCTCCTCCATCAGGCGCCTTTAGATTAAGACCTGATTCATTAATGAGCTCCAGCCCCGCCCCCTCCTTAACTCAGCGCCAGCAGGGGTCCATGAATATTTAAATGAAGTCTCCGTGGATAACGATTTTTTTAACAACCAGAATCCAAATGTCCTCTGACCAAGAGTGAGGCGGCTGTGAGCACGCCGCGATGCTTCCTTCACCCGTCATTTATTACGTTTGTTTCATCTTCATGTCTGGGCTCATTACATCTGGAGAACCCCCGCAGCTCCCCCCCCCCCCCCCCCCCCCCCCCCCCCCCCACACACACACACACACACACACACCTTCTGTCCTGCTGTTTGGGGTCATTTATTTTGAAAATAAGCCCGGCAGGTAACAGCAGCAGCCTGATGGGAGCAGGTGTGTTTTCCTCTGTGTGTGTGTGTGTGTGTGTGTGTGTGTGTGTGTGTGTGTGTGTGTGTGCGTGTGCGTGTGTGTGTGTGTGTGTGTGTTTGTGTGCGTGTGTTTGTGTGTTAACAGTAACAGACATGTATGTTTCCTCTCTGCGTGTGTGTTAAAGGACTTTTAGTCCAGTCTTTGCTCCGTCCTGCTCCTGTAGGGGGCTCCTCACTAACAAACAGTGAGTGAGACGTGTGCTGGAGACAGGTTGTGTAATAATGAGATGTTGGAGGGGGTCTGCATTAGCCAGCTGTCACTCCTCGCCCCTCACCCCGCGTGTGTGTTTTGAGGGAAGCCTCTGAGACGGGCCTTGGCAGAGGACGGCTGGTGGTTACACTCACAGACTGATAAGTTGTGACACCTCCTGTAACCGGCCCTGCCCTTCGTCTCTGTTCTTATCCAGAGTGTTTCAGCGAGCTGTCGGACCAGCTTGGACCTGCTGCGCCGACACATCAGGCAAAAATTCTGTATTTGAAATCTTATTTCCATAATTGTCCACCGAGTGAGTGTGAATGAAAGAGAAGAATGGCCTGGATGCAGGTCACTATCCATCTGCAACACACCATCCATCACTGCAATTAGAGGACATTTAACGATGGAGGCTCTGTATTAGATTTCTTTGTATCCATCATCCATGAAGGATGTGTCCTAATAAACCTGTGACATCTCTCTGGTGAAACATTATATTTTATCTGTGAGACCGAGTGACAGAAACTTACTGGCTTGTTTTTTTTTAAGGTATTTTTTCTGAATTTGTGTCTTTAAACATGTTTTAAAAACTTCTGATTTATGTATCTGTGTTAGAGAGATACTGTTAACGAAGTCGAGGGAGTTTAAGTTTTGGAAGGTCGTTAAGCTGTGTCAGCCTGACAGGAACGTTCTCATTTATAAGGGCAGCCTGTGAAAGCCAGAGCCTCAGAGGAAATATAAAACATACCCACTGCTAAAATGCTGCCCCCGGTGGTGAAAGTCTTAGTTACATTTTGCAGATCACAGGAATTTATCCTCGTTAGCACACAAACAAAAGGAAGGCAGCTGATATGTTGATCGCTCTATTCAGTCATACAGTGCACAGAAAGCATTTAATACATGAATTAAAAACTGCATAATGCCCTTTTACAGCAGCATGTATGTTTTCCTGCAATGTATAAATGGCCAAATAAATTAGGAGCATTTCCAGGTAATTTCCTGGGATGCAGGGATGCTTGGAGTGAAGGGAACGCAGTTTGGGCCTCTGGGATGGAAAACCTGTCACTGATCTTCGGTTCATTCGAGGAATCTCCCTGAATTTCTTTCATATTTTGCTTTGTTTCATGAACGTATTCGCACAGATGGAGCAGCCGCAGCCTGATTTCACAGCTCTGAAGCGGCATCGTCAGTTATTTTTAGAGTTTCAGAAGTGCAGAGCAGATTCTGAAAGGATTTCACCGGCTTTGTAGATCAGCCCACAGAGGAGGAGAGCGTAATCCCCGACTTCAAGTAAAAACTAGATTATGACCAAACTTGGAGCTCTGAGTGTTTTGGGGGGGTTTTTTGCGGCAATATGACGAAACAAAAGGGAGAAAGGCTGATCCATCTGTGTCTGCTTTCAGCCCCGACACGCCTGCTGTCACGGGTCAGTGTTCAGTCACAGGGCAGGGACAAAGGAGGAGATGTGTAGATGAATGGAAACACAGCGAGTGTGGCAGACACACACACACACACACACTCAATCTCTCTTTGTAATGTCATTAGTGGAGAAGATGTTTCCTGCTGCTTTGATCTGATCTTGACTTTATCAAGATGACCCAGCCCCTTTGTCAATAACACACACACACACACACACAGACACACAGACTGAGGTTTTTGTGAATTAAAAACTGAATTAAAACCCAAAGTGAATTTAAATATTAGAATTGATTATCACAGACGTGCTGAGGAATTAGTTGTGAATATTTTATTTTTAGGTCAAAGTTCCCCCTCTGGAATAAATTAATATTTGTCTGGTTCTGTTGATTTATGTTTGGTAAAATTAATGATGTCTTTGCTTTCTTTTTCCTTCCCTCCTCTCCTGTGCCCTTCCCTCCTCCCCTCGTACCCCTCCTTTGTTCTCGGGGTCAGCCCCCCCCCCCTCCACAGTCAGCCTGAAGAAGCTTCTGTGGACGGAGCGAGGAGGCAGGGAGCCTCACTCTGAGTGTGGAGGCAGCAAACACACCCACCAACTTACTGCTGTTTACTCCCCTCAGCTCTCCAGAGGCTCGGGGCGGTCCCTGGAGTGTGTGTCTGCTTTGGCGCGTGTGGGTGTGTGTGTGTTTCTTCATGTGTTGATGAGTGTGTGGGTGTCTTGCATCACTTTTGATGGGACATTGAGAGATGTGTGTGTCACAGCGTCGGTGGATGGGCTGTAGGGGGCTGTGCTCCCCCACCCTCCCCCTGATCCTCCTCCTCCTGCTCCCTCTGTCCTTCCTCTCCTCCACACCTCCGTTCGCTCAGGGAGCCATCCACATCCCCAAGACCTGTGAGTACTCCTGCACCACACACACTACAAACACGAGTGTACCAGTTTCTACTTCCAGTAAATAATTTCAAACCATATCCAGTATTTCACATTCTGCTCTCCAGTTAGACCTTTCCTCTTTCTCGTTTCTGTTGTGCCACTAATTTAAATTATTTCATGGGCATTAGGGGAGGGGCTAAATACTACAATACCCACAATCCTGTGGTGCAGAGCTGTGGAGAATTAAAAGCTATAGATTTGTGGTTTCTGAATGATGTTATCTTTAAAGTTGAACCACTGACGCTCTGTGTTGAAATCAGAACGACCCCCTATGAGCAGCACTTGGTGACAGTGAGGAGGAAAAACTCCCTTTAACAGGAAGAAACCTCCAGCAGAACCAGGCTCAGGGAGGGGGGGTCATCTGCTGGGACTGGTGGGGTGGGGGGGCAGGGGGAGAAAACAGAGACGGCCCTCATCGTGTTTTCAGCACTGACTGCTTCACCTTACAGCTCCACTGCCAGGCTCAGAGGAAGAGCACTCAGTGAGGGGCGGATCGAGTAGCCTCTGACTAAATCATCCTTTTTTCTTTAGCAGGTCCATAATGTCCAAAATGGACATCATCTTATACTCAGTAACATTTTAATAAACTCCAAATTCAGGCAATAAACTGATCAGGAAACAGTTCGCTGAGGTCATACTGACTCCGGGGAGGTGCACGTCAGGTATCAGAGGGGTTTGTGCAGTTATGATGCAGAGTAAACACAATAGAACGAAACATTAGAGTTTATTGTGTTTGCTTTTTGTGATCCCTGTTACACTAAGACACTGATTAAAGCAAAGAAAAGTAGACTAAACATCAAATCTTTGTTTTTATTTGGAGTTCAGTCTGCAGATGAAGACGAGGATGCTCCAGATGTCACACAGCTTTTAATGCAGCTAGAAAACAGGAATGAGATTTTTACTTCTGCTGTTGATCAACTCTGTATAAATGCGCCGCCTTAAAGACGCTGGACTGACCCGTTTACTGATGATTGCTGAGCTGGTTTGAAACGTGCCCTCTGGTTAAATGCTGCTCCGTGCTCCTTCTTATCTTCCTCATCTGCTCTGCTGTTCTGTTGATTCTTCTCAAATACAGTCTTAACTTTCAAACACATCCATATGAACACAAATACAAATTTACTGATCCACACAATCAGTTTAGGATGACCTCTGGTCCCTGGGGTAAAGTTCAAAGGTCAGCAGGCTTAGCCACGATGGTCCCAGAGGAGGGGGAGAGGGAGTGAGAGGAGGAATCAGGTTCAGCCTGACCTTCAGTAAACGACCTTCTCTCTGGGCGTGGCAGGCAGAGCAACAGAGGAAGGAGAGAGGGATAGAAGGAGGAGAGGTGGAGATATGGGTGGGACGGGAGACGGGGGGATGTAAACTGACCTACGACGCCAGCATGTCTGCATCAGAAACCAAGAAGGAAGATAAACCCCTTCAGATGCTGTCACTGCTAATAAACATCAAGTTGATGAGTAGATGTTGTCCCGCTCAGAGAACAGCATGAACAATGTGCCACATGTATCTGCAGCCTTTTAAACGTCTCTGTTTCCTTTCTGCTCTCCCTTCACTGCTTTCCTGTGGACAAACAGATAAACAGCGTAACAGTAAGTGACTTTTCTTGTTGCTGTAATGCAGAAATGTGTGTCGTGGCTCTGCAGCTTTGACCCGAGCGGCGCTTCGTTCCTGCAAACCTGTCCTCCACGCGCCGCAGACGGTCACGCCGTCCGTCTGTTTCCCTGCGCTCACACCTGTTCGCGGCACTTTACCTGATTAAATCTGTCAAAGCAGAGCGTCTCCCTCCTGCACCGCCCCACACAGACACTAAAACACGTCTTTGCTATAATTTCTCTGTCAGATAATTTACCACAACAACACTGATCACATGTTAAAGTAAAAATCCCTCCATCTCAAACTAATTTAAGCTGTTTATAGAGAACCAAAACTGCCCAAATCATTCATTAGGGCCCGAGCACGAACTGTGCGAAGGCCCTATTGTAATTGCTTCGTTTATTAGGGCCCGAGCACGAACTGTGCGAAGGCCCTATTGTAATTGCTTCGTTTATTAGGCCCGAGCCGACGAAGTCTCGGCGAGGAGCCTATTGGATTCACTATGCCACATACCCCAAAATGCGTTAAAATCCCCACGGTCGCATGGGACGCGTTCGCCAGTGAGCCCTGACCTCATAGGGACGTGGGTCAGGTCGAGACGTTTCCGAAAAGGTATGCGTTGGGGTGACTGGGAAAACGCCTAATTGTTTTTGCTCGAATTCTCCATTATTCTTTATTATTATTATTTTTCTTTATTATTATTATTATACTTTCTCTCTCTTTGAACCCAATTTTGACCCCCTGAACATGCGCGAAAAGTCACCATTTTTTGCATGGTGGTCAGGTCTGGCGAAAATTACGTATTTTAATGTCGCCACAAACTAACTCAAAAACACGGCTACACTGCGCCCCCTGGAAATTTCATTTTTCGGGCCCCTATGGGAGAGGCCAAATTCAAGTTTGCCCTAGATTCATGAAATTCTCGTCACACATAGATCATGTCAGGACAAACAAAAAATCCTCTTGAGGCACCCCTGCATGACCCACAGGAAATCCACCAGGTTCACTTGAAATTTGGCTTTTGCCGAGTCAGCAATTTCGCTCACCTTGTATTTGCGCGAACTTCTCCTACAGCATTTGACCCACAAACACCAAAATGGCTCAGCATCATTTAGAGACATAGGGCATCTAAAGTTATCGAAGGCTTTGTATTCATTTCAATTGTCTTGTCACACTAGGCCCCTGAAGTTGGCCTTCGTTTGACCAATAATTCCGGTCCTCTTTCCTGCCATCAATCGCACATGCTTTGCCCGATCTGCCCCAAAATGGAATCATTTATGAACACACCTACACTGAATCCATAAGTGCAGAAACCACGTCGATTGATGCCATAGCGCCCCCTACAGAACAAAATGAAAATTTGTATGGGGGTCCACAAAATTAGTTTCTCTGGTATGCATGAAAATTTTTGTACACAATCCTCAGATCCTCCTGGTCAGAAAAGGCAATCAGACCTATGCCCAATTTTGCACGCCACACGCGCCACCACACCGCAAATGTGCGTTGCGTTTATATGGGGAGCCAACAATTTACTTTCTCAGACATGCATGCAATTCGAGACAAACATTCTTTACCCCAGCACGATCAAAAAAGTCAATGACACCCATGTCCACATTCCCACAGGAAATCCGCTAGCTTGGCTTGAAATTCTGTTTTTGCCAATTTTGCACTGTTGGACACCTCGTATTTGCGCGAACTTCTCCTAGGGCATTTGACCCACTAAACCCAAAATGGCTCAGCATCATCTAGAGACATAGGGCATCCAAAGTTATCGAAGGCTTCGTATTCAATTCAACGGGCTTGTCACATGAGGCCCCTGAATTTGGCGTTCGTTTGACCAAAAATTCCCGTCCTCTTTCCTGCCATCAAACGCACGTGCTTTGCCCGATCTGCCCCAAAATGGAATCATTTATGAACACACCTACACTGAATCCATAAGTGGAGAAACAATGGCGATTGCTGCAATTGCGCCCCCTACAGAAGAAACTGCAATTTTGTATGGAGGCCCACCGCATTAGTTTCTTTGAATTGCATGAAAATTTTTTTACATGTTCTTCAGATACTCCTGATCAGAAAAGTCAATTAGACCTATGCCCTATTTTGCACGCTGCAGCCGTGACCACCACCCCAATATCAAGATGACGTCACTATGGAGAAACCACAACCTTGTCACACGTATTGCGCAATCACTCACGCACTCTTTCTGCACTTTGCTTGCAATTTCCTTTCCCTTATGTACCGGACAAGACTTAATTTAGATTTGTGGATTCAGAGCAACAAGTGCACTAGTGCCCCCTACAGATAGAACAAAAGCATTAGATGGTGAGAATCACATTTAGGTTTTCTGATATGCATGAAAAAAGCTAGAAAACTTCGCAACAGTCAAACAGACAGATTCAACAGTGTTATCATGTCCGTCCTTGCCCAGATTTTCATCTTTTGCCAGTGGGGATTACATTTGGCAGAACAGGTGGCTCTCTGACAGCTTGAAGGGGGATCTCAGGTGGCTCGCAGGTGGCTCGCAGGCTGTTTGCAGGCCAGGTTGTTCGCAGGGAAGGCAGGTCGCAGGTTGCAGGAGCAGCGGCTCTCAGGCGGCATGCAGTGGGGTTTGCGGGGCTCGCAGGTGGCTGGCTGGAGATTTGCGGAGCTCGTAGGTGACTCGCTGGGGGTTCGCGGGGGCTCACTGGCGGCTCGCGCTGGGTTTGGCGGTCGCGCAGGCAGCGAGGGCCGTAAAACGCCGCTTGCGGCTTTAATTATTATTATTATTATTATTATTAGGCCCGAGCCGACGAAGTCTCGGCGAGGAGCCTATTGGATTCACTATGCCACATACCCCAAAATGCGTTAAAATCCCCACGGTCGCATGGGACGCGGTCGCCAGTGACCCCCGACCTCATAGGGACGTGGGTCAGGTCGAGACGTTTCCGAAAAGGTATGCGTCGGGGTGACTGGGAAAACGCCTAATTGTTTTTGCTCGAATTCTCCATTATTTAGGCCCGAGCCGACGAAGTCTCGGCGAGGAGCCTATTGGATTCGCTATGCCACATACCCCAAAATGCGTTAAAATCCCCACGGTCGCATGGGACGCGGTCGCCAGTGACCCCCGACCTCATAGGGACGTGGGTCAGGTCGAGACGTTTCCGAAAAGGTATGCGTCGGGGTGACTGGGAAAACGCCTAATTGTTTTTGCTCGAATTCTCCATTATTCTTTATTATTATTATTTTCTTTATTATTATTATTATACTTTCTCTCTCTTTGAACCCAATTTTGACCCCCTGAACATGCGCGAAAAGTCACCATTTTTTGCATGGTGGTCAGGTCTGGCGAAAAATTACGTATTTTAATGTCGCCACAAACTAACTCCAAAACACGGCTCCACAGCGCCCCCTGGAAATTTCATTTTTCGGTGCCCTTATGGGAGAGGCCAAATTCAAGTTTGCCCTAGAGTCATGAAATTCTCGTCACACATAGAGCATGTCTGGACAAACAATAAATCCTCTTGAGGCACCCCTCCATGACCCACAGGAAATCCACCAGGTTGACTTGAAATTTGGCTTTCGCCGAGTCAGCAATTTCGCTCACCTTGTATTTGCGCGAACTTCTCCTAGAGCATTTGACCCACAAACACCAAAATGGCTCAGCATCATTTAGAGACATAGGGCATCTAAAGTTATCGAAGGCTTCGTATTCAATTCAATGGTCTTGTCACACTAGGCCCCTGAATTTGGCCTTCGTTTGACCAAAAATTCCCGTCCTCTTTCCTGCCATCAATCGCACATGTTTTGCCCGATCTGCCCCAAAATGGAATCATTTATGAACACCCCTACACTGAATCCATAAGTGCAGAAACCACGTCGATTGATGCCATAGCGCCCCCTACAGAACAAAATGAAAATTTGTATGGGGGTCCACAAAATTAGTTTCTCTGGTATGCATGAAAATTTTTTTACACAATCTTCAGATCCTCCTGGTCAGAAAAGGCAATCAGACCTATGCCCAATTTTGCACGCCACATGTGCCACCACACCGCAAATGTGCGTTGCGTTTATATGGGGAGCCAACAATTTACTTTCTCAGACATGCATGCAATTCGAGACAAACTTTCTGGACCCCAGCACGATCAAAAAAGTCAATGACACCCATGCCCACATTCCCACAGGAAATCCGCTAGCTTGGCTTGAAATTCTGTTTTTGCCAATTTTGCACTGTTGGACACCTCATATTTGCTCAAACTTCTCCTAGGGCATTTGACGCACTAACACCAAAATGCCTCTGCATCATCTAGAGACATAGGGCATCCAAAGTTATCGAAGGCTTCGTATTCAATTCAACGGGCTTGTCACATGAGGCCCCTGATTTTGGCATTCGTTTGACCAAAAATTCCCGTCCTCTTTCCTGCCATCAATCGCACGTGCTTTGCCCGATCTGCCCCAAAATGGAATCATTTATGAACACACCTACACTGAATCCATAAGTGGAGAAACAATGGCGATTGCTGCAATAGCGCCCCCTACAGAAGAAGCTGCAATTTTGTATGGAGGTCCACCGCATTAGTTTCTTTGAAATGCATGAAAATTTTTTTACATGTTCTTCAGATACTCCTGATCAGAAAAGTCTATCAGACCTATGCCCTATTTTGCACGCTGCAGCCGTGACCACCACCCCAATGTCAAGATGACGTCACTATGGAGAAACCACTACCTTGTCACACGTATTGCGCAATCACTCACGCACTCTTTCTGCACTTTGCTTGCAATTTCCTTTCCCTTATGTACTGGACAAGACTTAATTTAGATTTGTGGATTCAGAGCAACAAGTGCACTAGTGCCCCCTACAGATGGAACAAAATCATTAGATGGTGGGAATCACATTTAGGTTTTCTGAAATGCATGACAAAAAGGTAGAAAACTTCGCAACAGTCAAATAGATAGATTCAACAGTGTTATCATGTCCATCCTTGCCAAGATTTTCATCTTTTGCCAGTGGGGATTACATTTGGCAGAACAGGTGGCTCTCTGACAGCTTGAAGGGGGATCTCAGGTGGCTCGCAGGTGGGTTGCAGGCTGTTTGCAGGGCAGGTTGTTCGCAGGGAAGGCAGGTCGCAGGTTGCAGGAGCAGCGGCTCTCAGGCGGCATGCAGTGGGGTTTGCGGGGCTCGCAGGTGGCTGGCTGGAGATTTGCGGAGCTCGTAGGTGGCTCGCTGGGGGTTCGCGGGGGCTCACTTGCGGCTCGCGCTG
This sequence comes from Archocentrus centrarchus, assembly GCF_007364275.1. NCBI lineage: Eukaryota > Metazoa > Chordata > Actinopteri > Cichliformes > Cichlidae > Archocentrus > Archocentrus centrarchus. Next base: position 1,931,387 of record NC_044352.1, on the reverse strand, counting down.
GGTTTGGCGGTCGCGCAGGCAGCGAGGGCCGTAAAACGCCGCTTGCGGCTTTAATTAGGGCCCGAGCACGAACTGTGCGAAGGCCCTATTGTAATTGCTTCGTTTATTATTAGGGCCCGAGCACGAACTGTGCGAAGGCCCTATTGTAATTGCTTCGTTTATTATTATTTTTTTTTTTTTTTTTTTATTATTATTATTATTATTCAGGCAAATGAATTGGCTTTTTGGGGGCTTTATCATATTCAAAAACTCATGAACCTTTGCACATGCGTCACACCTGGTGAAAATTTAAGTATTTTAATGGGCTCGGGCAAGGGCGCGCCCAAATGGCTCGCTAGCGCCCCCTAAACTGGAGCCCCACCGCTGTGTTTCACGTACATGAATGAAACTTCATACACATGTATATCATGTCCAGGCGCACAAAAAATCCTCTTGGAGCCATGCCCTAAACCCAACAGGAAGTCCGCCATTTTGAATTAATTATGCAAATTTGGCGATTTGCAGCCCTCACACTTTTTCTAATAACTCAGAGGTTTTAGACCTTATCATCTTCATATTTGGTTTGTCTAACCTACACCCCCAGGGGAATCTAAATCTCGAAAATGGTGAGTTTTTGCCAAGGGGGAGGGGTCCTTATGCCCCTTTGAACTTTGATCATTCGCCATGAAATTTTGATTGCCTCTCATTCATACCTACATGATCCAATGTGCATCAAACTTCTCCAGTAGGATGAGGGTGCCCCCCTGAACACATACATATGACAATATTTAATATCAGTCGCAGCGCCACCTAGTGGGAACAGGAAATGTCATATTTTACACTTGGAGGTCCAGCTCCAAGGTGGTTTAGCAGAACCATCTCAAATTTCACCTGGAAAGCCTTAAGAAGTTGGACTTACTGTGTTTTCAAAACTGTGAGTTTTTGACAAAAGGGCATGACCCTTATGGGACGGCAAAGTTCGATGATTCGCCATGAACACAAAAACGGCTGTAACTCAAAGCCAACTTGCCCAATCTGGCTCAAACTTCAGTGGTGTGATAAGCATGCTGCCCTGAACACACTCATATGCATAAAGTCCATAAACGGTAGAGCGCCGCCTAGTGGCAGCTCGGAATATCTTAAAATAGCAAGTTTTTTGAGTAGCCCCGGAGCTACGTTTTATCTACATGTATGAAAATGTACAGGCTCATGTAACATACTAAGACGTACAAAAAAGTCTCTTGGACCCATACCCCAAACCCTACAGGAAGTCGGCCATCTTCAATTGAAGGTGTCAATTTTTGCGATTTCCACGCCTGCTATTTGAACGAACTCGTCCTAGGGCATTTCACTCACTGACACCACATTGGCTCCAGATCATCTACACAAGTAGCCCATCAAATATTGTGGAAATCTTTACAAAATATTAAACGGCCTTGTCACACCAGGCCATTAAATTTGGCCTTTGTTTTTCTCCCTCACCACCAAAATTGTTTGTGCACTTGTTCGCACATGCTTTGTCTGATCAGGCTGAAAATTTAATCACTCATGTACACACCCAGGCTGAATCCATAACTACAGATTCAAGACTGTAGGCGCAATAGCGCCCCCTACAGAAGCAAATGAAAATTTGTATGACCGTCCACAGAATTAGTTTTGCTCTGAAATACATGAAATATCTTTCACCATTCCTTACAAAATCCTCATCTATTTGATAAGCCTCCTGCCCTGAACACATTGATATGCATAAAGTCCATAAACGTTAGAGCGCCCCCTACTGGCAGCTTTAAATATCATAATATACCATGTTTTTTAGCTAGCCCCTGAGTTACATTTTATCTACAGCTCTGAAATTTTGCACACTCATGTAACATCCTAAGACATACAAAAAAGTCTCTTGGAGCCATACTCCAAACCCTACAGGAAGTCCAGCATCTTCAATTGAAAGTGTCAATTTTTGCCATTTTCAGGCCTGCTATTTGAATGAACTCCTCCTAGGGCATTTCACCCAGTGAGACCAAATTGGCTCCACGTCATCTAGACAAACAGCCCATCAAAAAAGTCAATCAGACCCATGCCCTATTTTGCATGCTGGAGCCGTGACCACACCCCCAAATATTCCATTGCGTCTATGCCGAGAGCAAAAGATACCTTTTCCTATAAAAGAATTCAACTTTCTAGAGACCCATCACGATCACAAAACCTCCGAGTGCGGCACGGGTCGACGAGCGCCACAGGTCGACGCGCGTGGAGTGCGAGGGCCCGATATCACCGCTTGCGGTTTTAATTATTATTATTATTATTATTTTTTTTTTTTTTTTATTATTATTATTATTATTATTATTCAGGCAAATGAATTGGCTTTTTGGGGGCTTTATCATATTCAAAAACTCAGGAAACTTTGCACATGCGTCACACCTGGTGAAAATTTAAGTATTTTAATGGGCTCGGGCAAGGGCGCGCCCAAATGGCTCGCTAGCGCCCCCTAAACTGGAGCCCCACCGCTGTGTTTCACGTACATGAATGAAACTTCATACACATGTATATCATGTCCAGGCGCACAAAAAATCCTCTTGGAGCCATGCCCTAAACCCAACAGGAAGTCCGCCATTTTGAATTAATTATGCAAATTTGGCGATTTGCAGCCCTCACACTTTTTCTAATAACTCAGAGGTTTTAGACGTTATCATCTTCATATTTGGTTTGTCTAACCTACACCCCCAGGGGAATCTAAATCTCGAAAATGGTGAGTTTTTGCCAAGGGGGAGGGGTCCTTATGCCCCTTTGAACTTTGATCATTCGCCATGAAATTTGATTGCCTCTCATTCATACCTACATGATCCAATGTACATCAAACTTCTCCAGTAGGATGAGGGTGCCCCCCTGAACACATACATATGACAATATTTAATATCAGTCGCAGCGCCACCTAGTGGGAACAGGAAATGTCATATTTTACACTTGGAGGTCCAGCTCCAAGGTGGTTTAGCAGAACCATCTCAAATTTCACCTGGAAAGCCTTAAGAACTTGGACTTACTGTGTTTTCAAAACTGTGAGTTTTTGACAAAAGGGCGTGACCCTTATGGGACGGCAAAGTTCGATGATTCGCCATGAACACAAAAATGGCTGTAACTCAAAGCCAACTTGCCCAATCTGGCTCAAACTTCAGTGGTGTGATAAGCATGCTGCCCTGAACACATTCATATGCATAAAGTCCATAAACGTTAGAGCGCCGCCTAGTGGCAGCTCGGAATATCTTAAAATAGCATGTTTTTTGAGTAGCCCCGGAGCTACGTTTTATCTACATGTATGAAAATGTACAGGCTCATGTAACATCCTAAGACGTACAAAAAAGTCTCTTGGACCCATACCCCAAACCCTACAGGAAGTCGGCCATCTTCAATTGAAGGTGTCAATTTTTGCGATTTCCACGCCTGCTATTTGAACGAACTCGTCCTAGGGCATTTCACCCACTGACACCAAATTGGCTCCAGATCATCTACACAAGTAGCCCATCAATAATTGTGGAAATCTTTAAAAAATATTAAACGGCCTTGTCACACCAGCCCATTAAATTTGGCCTTTGTTTTTCTCCCTCACCACCAAAATTGTTTGTGCACTTGTTCGCACATGCTTTGTCTGATCAGGCTGAAAATTTAATCACTCATGTACACACCCAGGCTGAATCCATAACTACAGATTCAAGACTGTAGGCGCAATAGCGCCCCCTACAGAAGCAAATGAAAATTTGTATGACCGTCCACAGAATTAGTTTTGCTCTGAAATACATGAAATATCTTTCACCATTCCTTACAAAATCCTCATCTATTTGATAAGCCTCCTGCCCTGAACACATTGATATGCATAAAGTCCATAAACGTTAGAGCGCCCCCTACTGGCAGCTTTAAATATCATAATATACCATGTTTTTTAGCTAGCCCCTGAGTTACATTTTATCTACAGCTCTGAAATTTTGCACACTCATGTAACATCCTAAGACATACAAAAAAGTCTCTTGGAGCCATACTCCAAACCCTACAGGAAGTCCAGCATCTTCAATTGAAAGTGTCAATTTTTGCCATTTTCAGGCCTGCTATTTGAATGAACTCCTCCTAGGGCATTTCACCCAGTGAGACCAAATTGGCTCCACGTCATCTAGACAAACAGCCCATCAAAAAAGTCAATCAGACCCATGCCCTATTTTGCATGCTGGAGCCGTGACCACACCCCCAAATATTCCATTGCGTCTATGCCGACAGCAAAAGATACCTTTTCCTATAAAAGAATTCAACTTTCTAGAGACCCATCACGATCACAAAACCTCCGAGTGCGGCACGGGTCGACGAGCGCCACAGGTCGACGCGCGCGGAGTGCGAGGGCCCGATATCACCGCTTGCGGTTTTAATTAGGGCCCGAGCACGAACTGTGCGAAGGCCCTATTGTAATTGCTTCGTTTATTAGGGCCCGAGCACGAACTGTGCGAAGGCCCTATTGTAATTGCTTCGTTTATTATTATTTTTTTTATTTTTAGGCCCGAGCCGACGAAGTCTCGGCGAGGAGCCTATTGGATTCACTATGCCACATACCCCAAAATGCGTTAAAATCCCCACGGTCGCATGGGACGCGGTCGCCAGTGACCCCCGACCTCATAGGGACGTGGGTCAGGTCGAGACGTTTCCGAAAAGGTATGCGTCGGGGTGACTGGGAAAACGCCTAATTGTTTTTGCTCGAATTCTCCATTATTCTTTATTATTATTTTTCTTTATTATTATTATACTTTCTCTCTCTTTGAACCCAATTTTGACCCCCTGAACATGCGCGAAAAGTCACCATTTTTTGCATGGTGGTCAGGTCTGGCGAAAAATTACGTATTTTAATGTCGCCACAAACTAACTCAAAAACACGGCTACACTGCGCCCCCTGGAAATTTCATTTTTCGGGCCCCTATGGGAGAGGCCAAATTCAAGTTTGCCCTAGATTCATGAAATTCTCGTCACACATAGATCATGTCAGGACAAACAAAAAATCCTCTTGAGGCACCCCTGCATGACCCACAGGAAATCCACCAGGTTCACTTGAAATTTGGCTTTTGCCGAGTCAGCAATTTCGCTCACCTTGTATTTGCGCGAACTTCTCCTACAGCATTTGACCCACAAACACCAAAATGGCTCAGCATCATTTAGAGACATAGGGCATCTAAAGTTATCGAAGGCTTCGTATTCATTTCAATTGTCTTGTCACACTAGGCCCCTGAAGTTGGCCTTCGTTTGACCAATAATTCCGGTCCTCTTTCCTGCCATCAATCGCACATGCTTTGCCCGATCTGCCCCAAAATGGAATCATTTATGAACACACCTACACTGAATCCATAAGTGCAGAAACCACGTCGATTGATGCCATAGCGCCCCCTACAGAACAAAATGAAAATTTGTATGGGGGTCCACAAAATTAGTTTCTCTGGTATGCATGAAAATTTTTTTACACAATCTTCAGATCCTCCTGGTCAGAAAAGGCAATCAGACCTATGCCCAATTTTGCACGCCACACGCGCCACCACACCGCAAATGTGCGTTGCGTTTATATGGGGAGCCAACAATTTACTTTCTCAGACATGCATGCAATTCGAGACAAACATTCTGTACCCCAGCACGATCAAAAAAGTCAATGAGACCCATGCCCACATTCCCACAGGAAATCCGCTAGCTTGGCTTGAAATTCTGTTTTTGCCAATTTTGCACTGTTGGACACCTCGTATTTGCGCGAACTTCTCCTAGGGCATTTGACCCACTAAACCCAAAATGGCTCAGCATTATCTAGAGACATGGGGCATCCAAAGTTATCGAAGGCTTCGTATTCAATTCAACGGGCTTGTCACACGAGGCCCCTGAATTTGGCGTTCGTTTGACCAAAAATTTCTGTCCTCTTTCCTGCCATCAATCGCACGTGCTTTGCCCGATCTGCCCCAAAATGGAATCATTTATGAACACACCTACACTGAATCCATAAGTGGAGAAACAATGGCGATTGCTGCAATAGCGCCCCCTACAGAAGAAACTGCAATTTTGTATGGAGGTCCACCGCATTACTTTCTTTGAAATGCATGAAAATTTTTTTACATGTTCTTCAGATACTCCTGATCAGAAAAGTCAATCAGACCTATGCCCTTTTTTGCACGCTGCAGCCGTGACCACCACCCCAATGTCAACATGACGTCACTATGGAGAAACCACAACCTTGTCACACGTATTGCGCAATCACTCACGCACTCTTTCTGCACTTTGCTTGCCATTTCCTTTCCCTTATGTACTGGACAAGACTTAATTTAGATTTGTGGATTCAGAGCAACAAGTGCACTAGTGCCCCCTACAGATGGAACAAAAGCATTAGATGGTGGGAATCACATTTAGGTTTTCTGAAATGCATGAAAAAAGGTAGACAACTTCGCGACAGTCAAATAGATAGATTCAACAGTGTTATCATGTCCATCCTTGCCAAGATTTTCATCTTTTGCCAGTGGGGATTACATTTGGCAGAACAGGTGGCTCTCTGACAGCTTGAAGGGGGATCTCAGGTGGCTCGCAGGTGGGTTGCAGGCTGTTTGCAGGGCAGGTTGTTCGCAGGGAAGGCAGGTCGCAGGTTGCAGGAGCAGCGGCTCTCAGGCGGCATGCAGTGGGGTTTGCGGGGCTCGCAGGTGGCTGGCTGGAGATTTGCGGAGCTCGTAGGTGACTCGCTGGGGGTTCGCGGGGGCTCACTGGCGGCTCGCGCTGGGTTTGGCGGTCGCGCAGGCAGCGAGGGCCGTAAAACGCCGCTTGCGGCTTTAATTATTATTATTATTATTCAGGCAAATGAATTGGCTTTTTGGGGGCTTTATCATATTCAAAAACTCATGAAACTTTGCACATGCGTCACACCTGGTGAAAATTTAAGTATTTTAATGGGCTCGGGCAAGGGCGCGCCCAAATGGCTCGCTAGCGCCCCCTAAACTGGAGCCCCACCGCTGTGTTTCACGTACATGAATGAAACTTCATACACATGTATATCATGTCCAGGCGCACAAAAAATCCTCTTGGAGCCATGCCCTAAACCCAACAGGAAGTCCGCCATTTTGAATTAATTATGCAAATTTGGCGATTTGCAGCCCTCACACTTTTTCTAATAACTCAGAGGTTTTAGACGTTATCATCTTCATATTTGGTTTGTCTAACCTACACCCCCAGGGGAATCTAAATCTCGAAAATGGTGAGTTTTTGCCAAGGGGGAGGGGTCCTTATGCCCCTTTGACCTTTGATCATTCGCCATGAAATTTTGATTGCCTCTCATTCATACCTACATGATCCAATGTGCATCAAACTTCTCCAGTAGGATGAGGGTGCCCCCCTGAACACATACATATGACAATATTTAATATCAGTCGCAGCGCCACCTAGTGGGAACAGGAAATGTCATATTTTACACTTGGAGGTCCAGCTCCAAGGTGGTTTAGCAGAACCATCTCAAATTTCACCTGGAAAGCCTTAAGAAGTTGGACTTACTGTGTTTTCAAAACTGTGACTTTTTGACAAAAGGGCGTGACCCTTATGGGACGGCAAAGTTCGATGATTCGCCATGAACACAAAAATGGCTGTAACTCAAAGCCAACTTGCCCAATCTGGCTCAAACTTCAGTGGTGTGATAAGCATGCTGCCCTGAACACACTCATATGCATAAAGTCCATAAACGTTAGAGCGCCGCCTAGTGGCAGCTCGGAATATCTTAAAATAGCAAGTTTTTTGAGTAGCCCCGGAGCTACGTTTTATCTACATGTATGAAAATGTACATGCTCATGTAACATACTAAGACGTACAAAAAAGTCTCTTGGACCCATACCCCAAACCCTACAGGAAGTCGGCCATCTTCAATTGAAGGTGTCAATTTTTGCGATTTCCACGCCTGCTATTTGAACGAACTTGTCCTAGGGCATTTCACCCAGTGACACCAAATTGGCTCCAGATCATCTACACAAGTAGCCCATCAAAAGTTATTCAGGGTTTTGTAGAATATTGAACGGTGTTGCCATGGCAACCCTCTGAATTTGGACTTTTTTCAATTTCAAATTCACAGAGATTCTAAACATCAGCCCCTGGGCTGTGCTTTCTGTATGTACCTGAAAATGTGCCTGCTGATGTAAGATGCTAACATCTACAAAAAAGTCTCTTGGACCGATAGCCGAAACACAACAGGAAGTCAGCCACGTTCACTTTAAAGTGTCATTTTTGCAGCATTTTTCGCCTTTTTCAGGCCTTTTTGCCTCAACTCCTCCTAGGGCATTTGACCCAGTGAGACCAAAATGGCTCCAGATCATCCACACAAGTAGCCCATCAAAAGATATTCATGGTTTTGTAGAATATTGAACGGTGTTGCCGTAGCAACCCTCTGAATTTGGACTTTTTTTCCATTTCAGGCCCAGATAGGTTCTAAACATCAGCCCCAGGGCAGTGCTTGGTCTGTGTACCTGAAATCGTGCATGCTGAAGTAACATCCTAAGACGTACAAAAAAGTCTCTTGGACCGATAGCCGAAATCCAACAGGAAGCCTGACATGTTCTAATTAAGGTGTCATTTTTGCAGCATTTTTCACATTTTTCAGGCCTGCTATTTGAATCATCTTCTACTACAGCTTTTCATCCAGTCACACCAAAATGGCTCCAGATCATCTACACAAGTAGCCCATCAAAAGATATTCATGGTTTTGTAGAATATTGAACGGTGTTGCCGTAGCAACCCTCTAAATGTGGGATTTTACTCATATACCACAGTGCACCAAATTGTTACATCTCTGACATACATTGTCCGATCTGCCTCAAACTTCACAGGCTTAATGGGAGGGTAAGGGAGACTGGACACACCCCTCTATCAGCTTTGTTTCACACTCATAACGCCACCTAGTGGCAACAGGAAATCAGTAGGACACTGATACTCATCATCCTATGGTCATTACAGTTTCATTGATGGCTGCAGGCATTACATAGAGCATTGTGACATATTAATTAGTGGGCACTCACCGACGCCACCTAGTGGAAGCGGGAGACGATCGACGCGAAGTACGGCTAGCCTGCTGAGCCGTCAGCAGCCGGGTGAGCCAGCTACTCTCTCGTCTGCGAGAACCTCCGAGCGCGGTTCGGCTGGAGCGTGCCACGGGTCGACGCGCGGCTTGGCTGGAGCGCGCCAGGGGTCGACGCGCGCCGGGTGCGAGGGCCCGCTCATCGCCGCTTGCGGCTTTAATTATTATTATTTTTTTTTATTATTCAGGCAAATGAATTGGCTTTTTGGGGGCTTTATCATATTCAAAAACTCATGAAACTTTGCACATGCGTCACACCTGGTGAAAATTTAAGTATTTTAATGGGCTCGGGCAAGGGCGCGCCCAAATGGCTCGCTAGCGCCCCCTAAACTGGAGCCCCACCGCTGTGTTTCACGTACATGAATGAAACTTCATACACATGTATATCATGTCCAGGCGCACAAAAAATCCTCTTGGAGCCATGCCCTAAACCCAACAGGAAGTCCGCCATTTTGAATTAATTATGCAAATTTGGCGATTTGCAGCCCTCACACTTTTTCTAATAACTCAGAGGTTTTAGACGTTATCATCTTCATATTTGGTTTGTCTAACCTACACCCCCAGGGGAATCTAAATCTCGAAAATGGTGAGTTTTTGCCAAGGGGGAGGGGTCCTTATGCCCCTTTGAACTTTGATCATTCGCCATGAAATTTTGATTGCCTCTCATTCATACCTACATGATCCAATGTGCATCAAACTTCTCCAGTAGGATGAGGGTGCCCCCCTGAACACATACATATGACAATATTTAATATCAGTCGCAGCGCCACCTAGTGGGAACAGGAAATGTCATATTTTACACTTGGAGGTCCAGCTCCAAGGTGGTTTAGCAGAACCATCTCAAATTTCACCTGGAAAGCCTTAAGAAGTTGGACTTACTGTGTTTTCAAAACTGTGAGTTTTTGACAAAAGGGCGTGACCCTTATGGGACGGCAAAGTTCGATGATTCGCCATGAACACAAAAATGGCTGTAACTCAAAGCCAACTTGCCCAATCTGGCTCAAACTTCAGTGGTGTGATAAGCATGCTGCCCTGAACACACTCATATGCATAAAGTCCATAAACGTTAGAGCGCCGCCTAGTGGCAGCTCGGAATATCTTAAAATAGCAAGTTTTTTGAGTAGCCCCGGAGCTACGTTTTATCTACATGTATGAAAATGTACATGCTCATGTAACATACTAAGACGTACAAAAAAGTCTCTTGGACCCATACCCTAAACCCTACAGGAAGTCGGCCATCTTCAATTGAAGGTGTCAATTTTTGCGATTTCCACGCCTGCTATTTGAACGAACTTGTCCTAGGGCATTTCACCCAGTGACACCAAATTGGCTCCAGATCATCTACACAAGTAGCCCATCAAAAGTTATTCATGGTTTTGTAGAATATTGAACGGTGTTGCCATGGCAACCCTCTGAATTTGGACTTTTTTCAATTTCAAATTCACAGAGATTCTAAACATCAGCCCCTGGGCTGTGCTTTCTCTATGTACCTGAAAATGTGCCTGCTGATGTAAGATGCTAACATCTACAAAAAAGTCTCTTGGACCGATAGCCGAAACCCAACAGGAAGTCAGCCACGTTCACTTTAAAGTGTCATTTTTGCAGCATTTTTCGCCTTTTTCAGGCCTTTTTGCCTCAACTCCTCCTAGGGCATTTGACCCAGTGAGACCAAAATGGCTCCAGATCATCCACACAAGTAGCCCATCAAAAGATATTCATGGTTTTGTAGAATATTGAACGGTGTTGCCGTAGCAACCCTCTGAATTTGGACTTTTTTTCCATTTCAGGCCCAGATAGGTTCTAAACATCAGACCCAGGGCAGTGCTTGGTCTGTGTACCTGAAATCGTGCATGCTGAAGTAACATCCTAAGACGTACAAAAAAGTCTCTTGGACCGATAGCCGAAATCCAACAGGAAGCCTGACATGTTCTAATTAAGGTGTCATTTTTGCAGCATTTTTCACATTTTTCAGGCCTGCTATTTGAATCATCTTCTACTACAGCTTTTCATCCAGTCACACCAAAATGGCTCCAGATCATCTACACAAGTAGCCCATCAAAAGATATTCATGGTTTTGTAGAATATTGAACGGTGTTGCCGTAGCAACCCTCTAAATGTGGGATTTTACTCATATACCACAGTGCACCAAATTGTTACATCTCTGACATACATTGTCCGATCTGCCTCAAACTTCACAGGCTTAATGGGAGGGTAAGGGAGACTGGACACACCCCTCTATCAGCTTTGTTTCACACTCATAACGCCACCTAGTGGCAACAGGAAATCAGTAGGACACTGATACTCATCATCCTATGGTCATTACAGTTTCATTGATGGCTGCAGGCATTACATAGAGCATTGTGACATATTAATTAGTGGGCACTCACCGACGCCACCTAGTGGAAGCGGGAGACGATCGACGCGAAGTACGGCTAGCCTGCTGAGCCGTCAGCAGCCGGGTGAGCCAGCTACTCTCTCGTCTGCGAGAACCTCCGAGCGCGGTTCGGCTGGAGCGTGCCACGGGTCGACGCGCGGCTTGGCTGGAGCGCGCCAGGGGTCGACGCGCGCCGGGTGCGAGGGCCCGCTCATCGCCGCTTGCGGCTTTAATTATTATTTTTTTTTTTTATTATTATTCAGGCAAATGAATTGGCTTTTTGGGGGCTTTATCATATTCAAAAACTCATGAAACTTTGCACATGCGTCACACCTGGTGAAAATTTAAGTATTTTAATGGGCTCGGGCAAGGGCGCGCCCAAATGGCTCGCTAGCGCCCCCTAAACTGGAGCCCCACCGCTGTGTTTCACGTACATGAATGAAACTTCATACACATGTATATCATGTCCAGGCGCACAAAAAATCCTCTTGGAGCCATGCCCTAAACCCAACAGGAAGTCCGCCATTTTGAATTAATTATGCAAATTTGGCGATTTGCAGCCCTCACACTTTTTCTAATAACTCAGAGGTTTTAGACGTTATCATCTTCATATTTGGTTTGTCTAACCTACACCCCCAGGGGAATCTAAATCTCGAAAATGGTGAGTTTTTGCCAAGGGGGAGGGGTCCTTATGCCCCTTTGAACTTTGATCATTCGCCATGAAATTTGATTGCCTCTCATTCATACCTACATGATCCAATGTGCATCAAACTTCTCCAGTAGGATGAGGGTGCCCCCCTGAACACATACATATGACAATATTTAATATCAGTCGCAGCGCCACCTAGTGGGAACAGGAAATGTCATATTTTACACTTGGAGGTCCAGCTCCAAGGTGGTTTAGCAGAACCATCTCAAATTTCACCTGGAAAGCCTTAAGAAGTTGGACTTACTGTGTTTTCAAAACTGTGAGTTTTTGACAAAAGGGCGTGACCCTTATGGGACGGCAAAGTTCGATGATTCGCCATGAACACAAAAATGGCTGTAACTCAAAGCCAACTTGCCCAATCTGGCTCAAACTTCAGTGGTGTGATAAGCATGCTGCCCTGAACACACTCATATGCATAAAGTCCATAAACGTTAGAGCGCCGCCTAGTGGCAGCTCGGAATATCTTAAAATAGCAAGTTTTTTGAGTAGCCCCGGAGCTACGTTTTATCTACATGTATGAAAATGTACATGCTCATGTAACATACTAAGACGTACAAAAAAGTCTCTTGGACCCATACCCCAAACCCTACAGGAAGTCGGCCATCTTCAATTGAAGGTGTCAATTTTTGCGATTTCCACGCCTGCTATTTGAACGAACTTGTCCTAGGGCATTTCACCCAGTGACACCAAATTGGCTCCAGATCATCTACACAAGTAGCCCATCAAAAGTTATTCAGGGTTTTGTAGAATATTGAACGGTGTTGCCATGGCAACCCTCTGAATTTGGACTTTTTTCAATTTCAAATTCACAGAGATTCTAAACATCAGCCCCTGGGCTGTGCTTTCTCTATGTACCTGAAAATGTGCCTGCTGATGTAAAATGCTAACATCTACAAAAAAGTCTCTTGGACCGATAGCCGAAACACAACAGGAAGTCAGCCACGTTCACTTTAAAGTGTCATTTTTGCAGCATTTTTCGCCTTTTCCAGGCCTTTTTGCCTCAACTCCTCCTAGGGCATTTGACCCAGTGAGACCAAAATGGCTCCAGATCATCCACACAAGTAGCCCATCAAAAGATATTCATGGTTTTGTAGAATATTGAACGGTGTTGCCGTAGCAACCCTCTGAATTTGGACTTTTTTTCCATTTCAGGCCCAGATAGGTTCTAAACATCAGCCCCAGGGCAGTGCTTGGTCTGTGTACCTGAAATCGTGCATGCTGAAGTAACATCCTAACACGTACAAAAAAGTCTCTTGGACCGATAGCCGAAATCCAACAGGAAGCCTGACATGTTCTAATTAAGGTGTCATTTTTGCAGCATTTTTCACATTTTTCAGGCCTGCTATTTGAATCATCTTCTACTACAGCTTTTCATCCAGTCACACCAAAATGGCTCCAGATCATCTACACAAGTAGCCCATCAAAAGATATTCATGGTTTTGTAGAATATTGAACGGTGTTGCCGTAGCAACCCTCTAAATGTGGGATTTTACTCATATACCACAGTGCACCAAATTGTTACATCTCTGACATACATTGTCCGATCTGCCTCAAACTTCACAGGCTTAATGGGAGGGTAAGGGAGACTGGACACACCCCTCTATCAGCTTTGTTTCACACTCATAACGCCACCTAGTGGCAACAGGAAATCAGTAGGACACTGATACTCATCATCCTATGGTCATTACAGTTTCATTGATGGCTGCAGGCATTACATAGAGCATTGTGACATATTAATTAGTGGGCACTCACCGACGCCACCTAGTGGAAGCGGGAGACGATCGACGCGAAGTACGGCTAGCCTGCTGAGCCGTCAGCAGCCGGGTGAGCCAGCTACTCTCTCGTCTGCGAGAACCTCCGAGCGCGGTTCGGCTGGAGCGTGCCACGGGTCGACGCGCGGCTTGGCTGGAGCGCGCCAGGGGTCGACGCGCGCCGGGTGCGAGGGCCCGCTCATCGCCGCTTGCGGCTTTAATTATTATTTTTTTTTTTTTATTATTATTATTCAGGCAAATGAATTGGCTTTTTGGGGGCTTTATCATATTCAAAAACTCATGAAACTTTGCACATGCGTCACACCTGGTGAAAATTTAAGTATTTTAATGGCCTCGGGCAAGGGCGCGCCCAAATGGCTCGCTAGCGCCCCCTAAACTGGAGCCCCACCGCTGTGTTTCACGTACATGAATGAAACTTCATACACATGTATATCATGTCCAGGCGCACAAAAAATCCTCTTGGAGCCATGCCCTAAACCCAACAGGAAGTCCGCCATTTTGAATTAATTATGCAAATTTGGCGATTTGCAGCCCTCACACTTTTTCTAATAACTCAGAGGTTTTAGACGTTATCATCTTCATATTTGGTTTGTCTAACCTACACCCCCAGGGGAATCTAAATCTCGAAAATGGTGAGTTTTTGCCAAGGGGGAGGGGTCCTTATGCCCCTTTGAACTTTGATCATTCGCCATGAAATTTTGATTGCCTCTCATTCATACCTACATGATCCAATGTGCATCAAACTTCTCCAGTAGGATGAGGGTGCCCCCCTGAACACATACATATGACAATATTTAATATCAGTCGCAGCGCCACCTAGTGGGAACAGGAAATGTCATATTTTACACTTGGAGGTCCAGCTCCAAGGTGGTTTAGCAGAACCATCTCAAATTTCACCTGGAAAGCCTTAAGAAGTTGGACTTACTGTGTTTTCAAAACTGTGAGTTTTTGACAAAAGGGCGTGACCCTTATGGGACGGCAAAGTTCGATGATTCGCCATGAAGACAAAAATGGCTGTAACTCAAAGCCAACTTGCCCAATCTGGCTCAAACTTCAGTGGTGTGATAAGCATGCTGCCCTGAACACACTCATATGCATAAAGTCCATAAACGTTAGAGCGCCGCCTAGTGGCAGCTCGGAATATCTTAAAATAGCAAGTTTTTTGAGTAGCCCCGGAGCTACGTTTTATCTACATGTATGAAAATGTACATGCTTGTGTAACATACTAAGACGTACAAAAAAGTCTCTTGGACCCATACCCTAAACCCTACAGGAAGTCGGCCATCTTCAATTGAAGGTGTCAATTTTTGCGATTTCCACGCCTGCTATTTGAACGAACTTGTCCTAGGGCATTTCACCCAGTGACACCAAATTGGCTCCAGATCATCTACACAAGTAGCCCATCAAAAGTTATTCATGGTTTTGTAGAATATTGAACGGTGTTGCCATGGCAACCCTCTGAATTTGGACTTTTTTCAATTTCAAATTCACAGAGATTCTAAACATCAGCCCCTGGGCTGTGCTTTCTCTATGTACCTGAAAATGTGCCTGCTGATGTAAGATGCTAACATCTACAAAAAAGTCTCTCGGACCGATAGCCGAAACCCAACAGGAAGTCAGCCACGTTCACTTTAAAGTGTCATTTTTGCAGCATTTTTCGCCTTTTCCAGGCCTTTTTGCCTCAACTCCTCCTAGGGCATTTGACCCAGTGAGACCAAAATGGCTCCAGATCATCCACACAAGTAGCCCATCAAAAGATATTCATGGTTTTGTAGAATATTGAACGGTGTTGCCGTAGCAACCCTCTGAATTTGGACTTTTTTTCCATTTCAGGCCCAGATAGGTTCTAAACATCAGCCCCAGGGCAGTGCTTGGTCTGTGTACCTGAAATCGTGCATGCTGAAGTAACATCCTAAGACGTACAAAAAAGTCTCTTGGACCGATAGCCGAAATCCAACAGGAAGCCTGACATGTTCTAATTAAGGTGTCATTTTTGCAGCATTTGTCACATTTTTCAGGCCTGCTATTTGAATCATCTTCTACTACAGCTTTTCATCCAGTCACACCAAAATGGCTCCAGATCATCTACACAAGTAGCCCATCAAAAGATATTCATGGTTTTGTAGAATATTGAACGGTGTTGCCGTAGCAACCCTCTAAATGTGGGATTTTACTCATATACCACAGTGCACCAAATTGTTACATCTCTGACATACATTGTCCGATCTGCCTCAAACTTCACAGGCTTAATGGGAGGGTAAGGGAGACTGGACACACCCCTCTATCAGCTTTGTTTCACACTCATAACGCCACCTAGTGGCAACAGGAAATCAGTAGGACACTGATACTCATCATCCTATGGTCATTACAGTTTCATTGATGGCTGCAGGCATTACATAGAGCATTGTGACATATTAATTAGTGGGCACTCACCGACGCCACCTAGTGGAAGCGGGAGACGATCGACGCGAAGTACGGCTAGCCTGCTGAGCTGTCAGCAGCCGGGTGAGCCAGCTACTCTCTCGTCTGCGAGAACCTCCGAGCGCGGTTCGGCTGGAGCGTGCCACGGGTCGACGCGCGGCTTGGCTGGAGCGCGCCAGGGGTCGACGCGCGCCGGGTGCGAGGGCCCGCTCATCGCCGCTTGCGGCTTTAATTTGTTTTGATTTTTATTAACAGCCTCGATTTACCTTCCCATCATTTATTAATGTGCATACAGTACTGTGCAAAAGTCTTGAGCCACCACTCATATCTTTATATTTTAGTAGGAAAATGGGAAAAGGTGCAGCGATTTATCGAAACTTGCAGCATATGAGGCAAAAACAGAGTTTGTATGATGATAACGAGCTTGTCAGTATTTGGTGTGACCTCCTTTATCCTGAACTCTCTGAAGCAGCTTCCTGTCAGTCCTTTAAGCAGTCTGCAGGAACAGTTCTCCAGCTTCCTGAAGGACATCCAGAGCTCTTCTTTGGATGTTTCTGTCTTTGGTTCTGCTCTCTGTCAGGATGATCACACACTGCTTCAGTGATGCTGAGGTCCGGGCTCCGGGGAGGCCCATCCATGACTGTTAGTGTTCACCTGTGTGTTTTCTATCCAGGTGTGCTCTTACTGCACCGTCAGTGTGTTTGGGATCATTGTCATTTCTAGATTGGATGGTAGATCAAAATCCGATGGTACTTTTCCATAATTCCATCAGTTTTGGTCAGATCTCCAACACCACCGGCTGAAATGCAGCCCAAACAGTGGCGGCGCCACCGTGCTTCACAGATGGCTGCTGGAGCTCTCCTGAACTCACCCGTATATACTGACGATGATTTTAACTAAAGTTTTAAATGTGGAAACACAGCTCCATCAGACCTGCTGCCTGACTTCAGTGTAGATCTTGTGTGATATGGCAGACCTCAGCCTTCCCTCTCTGCTTCCCTTCATTAAGAACGGCTTCCTGACCACGAGACCATCTATGATGAGGCTTCAGTGAGCAGCAGATGGATCAGTTGAAGGTCCAGATGCAGCTCTCAGGTCCTGTCAGGTCTTTGCTGGATTTGTTCCCGATCATCTCATCTAAATAGTTTTTTAGACCTCACACTTCTACTTCTGTGCTCCGCGTGTCGAGTCCTCAGGGTTTCAGCTAACAGCTCTTTGGGAATCACTTTGTAGGTGCAGAAATCCTGTTTTATGCTGTCAGAGATATTTTTGGCATTTTTCATAGATTCAGCTAAAGAAATGGGAACATATGATGTGTTTTTGTGACAGGCTGAGAGCAGCAAAGAGCCTGAAGATACAATTTAAAACTGGCTCTTCCCTGAGTTAGGAGCCTTTTTAATGCTTGAATGATTCATGGGTCAGGAAGACGGGACTGAAAATGAGTGAAAAAGCAGCCGATGTCCAAAGAGGAGCTTTGAAAGAGCTTCACAAAGCTGGAGAACTGTTGCTCAAGAGCACTTTAAACATTACAGGAAGGTCCGGCTGCTTGGAAGCAAATAAAAAGAAATGAAGAGTGGCTCAAGACTTTTGCACGGTAGTGTGTTTCTGTTGTCAGTCTTTGGAAGATCAGAACAATTTAAAACAAGTTTCAAAAAAAGGACAAGAAGTGATTTAATTTGTTTGATTTGCTTCTTTGACTTTGTATTTATTTACTTTATTTCATTTTTCTATTTTAGTTCTAAATTAATTTGTTTTTAAATTGATTATTTGATCTTTGCATTTTACTAAATGTGTTTCCTTTTCTAAATGAGGGAGCTCTCATTCACCTTTTCACCTTTGGACTGAGGCTGAACTCAGAGCTGCAGGAGGCGAAGAGCAGAAATAAATTCATTTGGAAAATAATTAGAGGAACGATGCAAATGCAGCATTTAATGGGTTTTAAAATCAATGAAATTAAATGCAACAGAAATATGAGTGTTTCAGTTTGATTTGTTTTTGGACTCAGTTTTGATCTATACTGTAAATATGAAGCGACACAAAATATCACAGCCTTCCTTTAAAACCTGTTATTATAATATCACACATTTACCCATCCACTTCAATAAGATATGAATTAATTACCCCTGTAAGCAAAGCAGTCCAGAGCTAAGAGTGACACGTTTGCTGCTGAACAGGTAAAAGAAGAAGAAGAAATATGAAAGCAGCTCAGAGCGTCGGGCGGCGCCGTCTGAGCTCCCTGATTTACTTGCCTGCACTTTGCTGTAATTGGTGTATAATCACATTTATGACCCAGGTGATTTCATTACTCTGTGTGTGTGTGTGTGTGTGTGTGTGTGTGTGTGTGTGTGTGTGTGTGTGTGTGTGTGTGTGTGTGTGTGTAGTACTGCAGCCTCCGGTGCTGACAGAGACGCCGAAATCACATACAGTGTTTTCTCGAGAAGACCTCAGTCTGACCTGTGAGGCCACCGGTAACCCGACACCCACGTATGTATACACCAGACCTGTGTGTGTGTGTGTGTGTGTGTGTGTGTGTGTGTGTGTGTCCCCTTCCTCCCTCTGATCACTTTGTTGTTATGGTGATAAACTCTTTTCCGTTCCTCTCCATCGTTCCCATCCTTCCCGGCTCATCCTTCTTTCCTCTCGTCCCTCTCACCGCCTCACTCCCTGCTTCTCTAGTCTTGGCTTTTCAGGCAGGTGTAACTCACCTGTTTAAATTAAGGCCTAAGGTTTGGACTTTTGGGGGTGTGGTCGTATTTTGTATTTACATATTTTCGGCCCTTGTTCATAAGGATAAAGATTTTATATGAAGCTGTCAGCACATTGATCCTTCCTTAGATTGCTGTGTGTTTTGTCATTCTCGGTTTGGATCATTTCTTGAAGGTTTCTTCCGGTGAATCTGTAAATTCTCCCACTTCATCTGCAGGTTCCGCTGGGTGAAAGATGGCGAGGTGTTGGGGTCGGAGAGTTTAGGATCCGGAACGCTGAGAGCCGATAATTCTTCCCTGGAATTGTTAGAAGGTTACTACTGCTGCTACGCCTCCAACAGCCTGGGCACCGCCATGACGCAAACCGTGAAACTCATTGTTGAGCGTGAGTCACAAACACACACACACACACACAAACCCGCCACTTGCTGATTCACAGATATCACGTGATGTTATACAAACACACACACACACACACACACACTTCAGTGAGTCAGTGAGGTTGATCGGGGCCACCTGTTCTGTGCGCTCATCCCAGGTTGCCATGGCAACCATTTCCTGGAGCCGGAGCTGTGATGTCACTCAGCGGGGAGGGTGCACCGTGTTGGTGCGGAGGACGAAGCGGTGATGGGAAGTCACCGTTTTCCACCCGGCCTGACTGACTCACTGAAATCTGATTAAATATAACTCAACAAATGAGCTCAATACATTTAGGAAACTTTCATATTTATTGTCTTTACACAATAATGTTCATCACTGATTTTTGTTCTCTTTATGTCATTTTGCAGTTTTTAATATTGGCCAGATCATTTTTATATTTGTTGCCATCAGCTGATGGTGAGAATAGAGCAGCTCTCATTCTGCTGCTTTTAATCTTTAAATGGATTTTTTCATATGAAAAGCATCAGACTGCAGTCGCCTCTGTGCAGCATGAACGAGAGCAGCCGCTCCTGAAAACTCTTCTGTTCTTCCTTATTTGTATCTTTTTGTATTTGTATCTCCATTTTTTTGCTTCTTCCTTTTCTTTTTTGGCCTTTTATTTTTAATTTAAGACGCTGAAATAATCTTAAGCTTCGACTAGAAGCTCCAAACGTTTCAGATTCCCTGCGGCATCCTGCTGCAGTGATTAAATTATAACCTCTAAAATCAAAGCCGTGGTGTGACTGAATGAAAGGTGATCGCCCGCTGAAGTCTGAACTCGTGTTGTGTTGCTTTGTGTTGCAGCTCAGCCGGTTCTTCTAAAACAGCAGGTAATACGTAAGCGAGCATCCAAGGGCCAGAGCATCGTCCTGTCCTGCAACCCTCCAGAGAGCTCCACTCCTCCCAGCATCCACTGGATGAACATGAGTGAGTGTTTTCTGTGACACACGGATGTTTAATCCCGTCTGCGTCCCTGCACGAATTCTCAGCAGCTTTGCACAGTTTGTTTGCATCCATCATTCCAGCTTTTTGGGGAGGGATTTGAATCCCTGTGCTGCAGTGCAGACTTTTCCACTCAGACTAATGAATGCAGCACAGTCAGCTGACGCTTCTGAACTTTTTTATATTTCTTTATTTAACTTCCCTCCTTTTCTCCTTTGCCCTTCTCTGCTTTTTATATTATTGACTTAAATGTTGAGGCTGCAGTTCACTAAAGAGAAAAGCTGATTGTTTAATATTACACTGAAAGGAAAACTCCAGTTTTCCTGCTTTGGATAATGTCTTTTCCCACCTATGTTAAACTGTCCTGGCTCAGATCTGATGCACATCTCACGGAGCGAGAGAGTGACGATCGGCCTGGACGGGAACTTGTACTTTGCGAACCTCGAGCAGAGTGACAGCAAAGAGGACTACATCTGCCACGCCCAGTACAAAGAGGCCAGGACTATCCTCCCCGCCACCTCCGTGTCCCTGACTGTCGAGCAGAGTGAGCGCACACACACAACACTGCACAGCCGAGCATGAACACACTGCCTGTGCAGGTGTGAGCATGCTCAGCCAGAGCAATGATGATACTGCCCAGCACTGCTAATGTGTGTATCATATTTCATGTAACACAACTGAGAGAGCTGCGTATAAACTGCATACCTGAGTATCGCTATAATTACAGGAGGCGTGATGAAGCTACAGATCCATAATAAATGAAGTTGATCACAGGTCGTGATTTACTGGGTGCTGATTACACTCTTTCTTCACATCTTCCAGGTAACAATGTTGCTAATGAAGAAAAACCCCGCTTCTTCCATCCCAGCGTGCACCACTCCAAAATCATGGCCCTCAGGGGTCACAACGTCACCCTCGAATGTTTACCCAAAGGCCTGTAGGTATCTCAGCATCCACTTGTGTTGAAGTGTGTGTCTTTTGTGTATTCATCCACTTTTATTCACATTTTTATTCAACCTGAATATTTTTATGATGCAAACAGTTTATGTGCTCAACACTTGTTGTCCGCACATCTACAATTTGATGTGTAAAAGTTGTGAACTTGTATGACGGTAACACACAGTGCAGTCAGTTTTAACTAGCATCCTCCACAATGCTGGTAACCCATGTAGGGTCGGGTCTCGAACATGCGCTTTGACCCTGCAGACCTTCTTTTGTGAGCTTTTTTCCTTTGTGTGCCAAAGAAGTCTCAGCTATCATTGGTGGTAATCCTAGTCAGCCTTTTTCTTTTTTTAATGTGAATAGTGTTTGATGCTTGTCTGTTTTCTTTGTCCTGATTGGCTGAGGCTAGCGTTAGGCTTAGGGTCATCATGACTCAGACCTCAGTGGGTTAATCAAACCCTAACCCTCAACCCAGTAGATGTAAAAAGATTAATGTACATAAATGAAGATATTTAAATTTCCACATTTAAAAGGTTTGATTCCATACCTGAAAAACGAAACCTGACTGAAGTCCAGCTCCCCTTCAGCATCATCTCCTTGTGCACTTCTGGAGCACTTTCAGCACTTTGGCTGTTGTTGGAGCTCTCTGTGAGGATGCCTTCTGCATCTGTGATTGACTCTGACTGAACAGCAACTTCTTTGCGATCCAGAGACAGAGCCGTTTCTTTCAATCATGAATTTGTCCCCCAGGGGCGAACTGTCACTGCAGAGAATATAAGTCACCTGCAGTGTGGCTGACCTGTGGCTGTGGCATTGTCCCCGAAATAAACTTCAAATTAAGGGGCGTCTGTTTTGGCACCTCCAGTGTGCTCTGAACAGGACTTCCAGAGACTGATCTGAAAGCTTGAAGCAGTCCAAAGGAGCACCAGGAGATGACCCTGAAGGGGCAATAAGCCACATTAAGGCCCTGTTTAAATGACATTTCCAGTGGATACGTGTCGTTTTGATGCGTTTTGGCCTCCCATTAACACGCGAACGGAGTGAAAACGATACTTTTTGGAATCGGCCTCCAGAGTGGTGTGTTTCTGAGAGTCCATATCCGTGTAAACGGACAAATACCCCCATTTCCAAAAAGTATCATTTTCACTCCGTTCTCGTGTAAACGGGGGGGGGGGCCAAAACGCATCAAAACGACACAGTTTCCAACGTTGTCGTGTAAACGGGGCCTCAATCAGACCTGTTCTTTTTTTGTATGAGTGCAGATTGTAAGTTGTCAGAGACTCTGAGAGCTGTGTTTAAATATGTTCCTCAGTTTTTACTAATGAACATCTTGTTGCATCTTGTAGACATACATGTAGAAGGGGGGTTAAAGTGAAAGTCAACAGCAAGTAAACATGTTCTGCTTTTCCACTACCTGTAATCAGAAATAGTACCTTTTATATTTTGCCATTTCATATTTTCTGTTCATATTTTCAAGAAGATGCCTGGTATCTGTTTTCACACACATTCAGCACTCCCAATCCTTCTCATGAAATCATTACATCTGTCCTGTTTCATTCTAATTATCCTGCTTCCTGTCTATGTAATAAATGGATTCTCATTATAGTTTTGACTTAATGATGAAGAAGGATATTATATCCTTAACGAGATGATCTGCTCTAATTTCCTGCTGTGATCGATCACCGCCTACCTCGCCTCCGTGATCAATTCTTTCTCACAGTCACGTCTTTGTGTCTGTCCCTCTGTTCTTCCGTCTCTGTCTCTGCAGACCCACTCCGAAGGTGGAATGGAGGAAGAAGGATGGTATCCTGGAAAACACGACTGGTCAGGTCACTAACTTTGACCGCTGGCTTCGCTTCAACAACATCACTCAGGATGACGACGGCGAGTACGAATGCAAAGCCTCCAACATCCACGGCTTCGCCACACGCTCCTTCACGGTCACGGTGGAAGGTAGGCCGTCGTGATGCTCTGTGTTTGTGCTTGATCAGAGAGGACGGCCTCATGATTGTGTGGGGACAGACTCACACTGAAGACGTTCAGGCAAATTTACAGGGTTTAGGGTTGGAGCTAGGGTTAGGGTTACAGCCGAGATTTAAACACTGTTTTTCTTCTTTCTCCAGCGGCTCCTTACTGGGTGAAGGAGCCCCAGGACCTAATGTACACCCCAGGGGAAACAGTGCGACTGGACTGTCAGGCTGAAGGCATCCCGAAGCCCACCATCACCTGGAGAATCAACGGTCAGCTGTTCACAGGTACAGCAAGTTTCTCATGGACCTGGTTGTGATTCTGTAGGGTGAACTGTAGTACCCGGTGAGTGTAATTTAATACTGAGGGATTATTGACTGCTTAAAAAGTGCATATGATGAAACACCTTAAATGATTTGGCCAAACAGACTTCTCTTACTCCACCTCTCCATCTGTGATGATCAGCACTATTTCACTGTGAACCTTTCCTTCGGGTTACTCAGACTTGATTGTATCATTCTATTACAGCCTGATGGCCACAGAGATAGATTTCAAGGCAGGGCAGAGAGATCATTTCCTGGCTCCAGGCTGTCCACGAGAGCCTCTTAAGCTAAAGATGAATTAGAGAGGAAACGTGTTTTGAGATTGACTTGCCAAGAGACGGAGGGAAAGATCGGAGGGGACAGACAAAAAAACAGAAAGTAAGGAATTAAATCATCGGAAGGAAGAAGAAGTAATGTCTTCCTCCAAGAAAAGGGGATACAAGGACAAAAGAAAAGAGAAATGAGTGACAAGAGGAACAATGGAAATGAGACACAGAAAGACGGGAAGGTTGGAGCTACATAGATAGACAAAGTAAATATAGAGTAGAAGGAGGGTAAAAGAAAACAAGGGTAGAAGGGAGGAAGTAAAGGAGAACAGAACAGAAGGATGGAAGTAAGAAATGAAAAAAGGTCAAAGAAAGGATGAAGTCACGGAGGGGGGAGGTGGGCGCCTGTAACAGCTGCTGCTCCTCTAAGTGGACCACAGCTTCTCTGTGTCTGGATTCAGCCTGTTTCTGTTTGACAAACTCTGCGTTCCCTCCCCCACCTCCTCTCCCTCCCTGTAGAAGTGGATGAAGAACCTCGGCGCATCGTAACAGGCGGAACGTTGATCATGAGGGACGTTAACACTGGAGACACCGCCGTGTACCAGTGTGAAGCCACAAATGTGCACGGCTCCATCCTCCTCAACACCTACCTCTATGTTGTCGGTATGTTTCATGTTGGCTTCGCGTTCCTCTTTGGTTCTGTCTGACCTGTGATTGGTTAATGATGCCTCTCTCTCTCTCTCTCTCTCTCAGAGCTCCCCCCTCAGATCCTGACCCCCGATTGGATTGAGTACAGGGTCACTGAGGGTGGGGATGTTGCGCTTCACTGTGAATCTTTTGGTTCACCACGACCCCACATCACATGGTGAGTCTAACACAGTGTGTCTTTCTGAGAGTACACACAAAAACTCCATTTACTTTGTAGTTTAACTCCGATCGGTTCTGTACTGTGGCCATGGTACTGATCAACAGTAACGTTTAGCATCTTTTAGCTGATTTCAGCCGTAACTTGAACATAATGATGCTCTGCTGATTATTTTGACTTCACTGAAGGTAATTTTTGTAATGATGTGCAGATTCAAAACCATCCACAACAGTGTGCTGTATTTTAAAGTTTCTGTGTAGTTTCCCATCACTGTAGTAAGAACAGCAGGCAACAAGAACATGCAGCGCATGGCGAGAGATCCAAAAGTTAACAGTTTGGTGGAGCCGTGAAGCTAAAGTTAAGGTAGTGATTGGATTTTGGCTGAAGCACAGATAAAAGTCAGTGCAGTTAGTAAAGTTGGACAGTGAATGCCCTTTGTAAGCTACTGATACATGGCTAGCATTAGCACCAGGCTCCGATATAATTCACAGCTACAGGCTAAAGAAGCTAACTGCACTCCATGAGCACCTAGCAGTGCAAATGAACCAGAATGGCTGACTGAAGGTCAGTCCTGATGCCCAGGAATCCCCAGAAGAGACCGGTCCCTTCCAACCACCAGCCAATAACCTGCCTCAGTACCACAAGGAAGCTCCCGTCAGCTGAGATGAGCAGGCTCAATACATGATCAGGGTCACTTGAGACTGTAAGACTAGACCGACCAACCTGTGCACCGCCTGGATTGATTACAATAAAGTCTTTGACTCAACCTCACACAGAGATCCTGGAATTCCTAGAACTGTGCAAGATCAACAGGACCCTAAGAGCTTTCATCAGGAACTCAATGGGAATGTGGAGAACAGCAGTAGAGGCCAACTTCAAGCCAGTTCCACATGAAGTGTAGGATTTACCAAGGAGATGCTCTGTCCCCGCTGCTGTTCTGTATAGGTCTGAACCCCCTCATCCAGATTGTCAACAAGACTGGCTACGGATACTGACTACAGAATGGAGCAAGCTTCCCTCTTTTTGCTACACTCCTCCAATCCAAATGACATTGCGATGTCCTGCTGTAGATCTCAGTGGTGTGGATCAGTGATGGATCAGTGACGATGTCTTGTTCACTCCTGGCACACACCTTGATGTTACCAACATCTTACCAAAGACATCAATGACAGACAATCACCTGCTTCCCACACACCTGATCATTAACACCACCTTCCTGAGATAATCCGACGCGCTCTGAAAGGTACAGGGCAGTGTTCAGGACTAAGATTATAAAGGCTAATCCACCGCGGTGTGGAGATTTTCTCTAAACACAAACTGGGAAAAACACTTTACCCTGCATGACATCAAAATGCTGACCTTTGCATGGAGATCTGGGTGACTGGTTTGTAGATGCTGTTTAAGATTTGTCGTGTTTTTACCTGAGATAGTCGCCCCACATGGTTTACACATCGTTTAGTTTGTCACAACGTCAAAGGACAAACGTGTCCATACATCGGCTCTTCTCTTTCTCCCTGCTGACATTGGTTACATAACTTAGTTCTATCGGAAGGAACGACCAATCACAGGCTAGTTTGGTCTTCCCGGGTTTAGAGCAAATTTGTTCAACTGTGCGTTTGATTGGATGTTTTCCTAACTTGTCCCGCCCTGTCAATCAGTTCTGATTAGATATCATCCTCGCCAATCATTTTCATCTCATTTTCATTCGTTGATGAAAGTGTCAATTAATTTCGTCATTGTTTTTATCCTTTTAGGTAGTTTTAATTTAAATATTGTCTCGTTTTGTCATGAAAAAAAGGTTCGTTGAGGAAAACTATGATGAAAACATTTCATCAGCAAAATTAACACTGGTTCTGTGGGGAAATGAATGAGTTATTGTTGGTTCTGTCCCTGCCCCACTCATCGGTCTCTAAACACAGAGCAGGTGCTCTTTGCTCTGAATGAAGCAGCACCCTCACGTGGTTGTATTTAAAACACACTATGTAGTAGGGTTTAATCCCGGGATCCGGGATTCCCGGGAAATGCGATCAGAACAATTTCCCGTTTCCCGGGAAACGTTAGACGGGAAACCGGGAAAAAAGTCGCGCACGTCGATTTGACTTTCAGAAAGAAAAGAAAGCTTCAGAATGTTAAATTTAAGGAAATATTGAGAGAAGGGTTCGTTTAATGCGAAAAGCATTACTCTTCATTTCAGGCACGTTCAGCCTCCGTTTAAGGCTTCAGCCTTCATCTCAAGCGTTTTAATAGAGGTATTACACAGTTGTGCTTTTTTCCTCTTTAATTTGTTGAAATCGTAGGCAATGTGTTTACCCTAAGGTATTTTGTATTATATAATTTTATATTATTATATATTGTTATATTGCATTATATAGCCTATAAAATATGCCTGCCCTGAACAATAAAGAAATATCTGTTTAACTTCGAGTGTTTCTTTTCCTCGTTTGCAGCCGCTTACTAACAATCATGAATTAGGATACGGGCCTAATGTGTGAAGAAATTATCATGAAATAGATTGCTTTAACATATTTCGCTTTTAAAATGGAGTTGAGTAAAATGTATTTTTTTTTAGGCTATAAGGATTGGCCAGTTTTTCAAAAGACGATTCACAGCGAACCTACTTTAACCCTCAGACACGGTGTTATAAATTTGCTGTTGCCAGAATGGCAATGACCAAGTCGTAGTGCATTACTCAAGGCCCTGTGTTATGTCATATTATAGTGTAGTACGGTAGTTAACTTTTCAATGACTATTACAGCGTTCCACTGGTGGAGATATAGCGCAACAGATGTCGCCACGACAGCGTGGCTGAGCCTTTATCAATGCTGTGGAGATGAACCGTATTGTTTTGCACCAGCAGTTGTAAAATATCTTGGTATAATTCCATGTACAATGGAGGAATATTCTAATTATATTTGTTAAGGGAGTGTTGAGGAACGATACAACACCGCATAGCTCGAGCACTCCAATGCAGAGATGTAGGTTTTATTGCGTTAATCAAGCCGACGTTGCCCCCTACTGGGCATAACAGGACATAGCTGGAAAGCTACCTCTACAATATCACAATAGGTTAAGGCCGACACAGGCTACAGAAGGCCTAATTAAAATAAATAAATAAATAAACTTTTTCCCGGGATTCCCAGGAAATGGCTCGTCATTTCCCGGGATTTGATTCATGTCATTTTCGGGAAAAATATTAAACCCTACTATGTAGGGGCTCTGATGTCCCAGTTTGGATCTAACCTCTGGTGTCATTCAGGCTCTGACATCTGTAAACAAATCTTTACTGACAGCTTTCTTTTTCTTTTTCTTTTTGGCCTTTTGTGGCTTTATTTGATAGTGTAGTGGAGAAAGAGAGGAAGAGAGAGATAGGAAAGCGGGACGAGAGACATGGTGGAAGACACGCAGTAAATGGCGACTAGGTCAGGCATCGAGCCCGCGCCGTCTGCACCGCCATGCAGCATATGTGGTCGACCGCTCAACCGCTGAGCCACCCTGGCGCCCGGCTTTCAGTTTTCTGCCATTTCCTGTTAGAGCCTAAACTTGGAGCCGACCAGCAGCTGTCAGAAAAACATGTTTCACACTTGGAAAACATCTATTTTTATATTTTATAAAAAGATCACATTTGATACTATTTGTGTGAAATAAAAAAAAAACTTTTTAGGCACAAAATAACATAACAGGAGATTAATTTTCTGAACAGTTTAGAGTGGTTAAATATAAATATTGACATTTAAACAAAATTTTAAAAAATTTTCATTATAAATAAATGAGGTAATTTTTAAAAACAATAAACTGATATGGGAGATAAAGTGTTAATGCTGTGTTGGGTATCCAGGGGGATGCTGGGTTAGTTTTCACAGTGCATGTTTCTTTGAACATTACTGCATGTTATCACCTGGGAAACACACGTTTCCATTGATCGAGTTCCCGATGCTCTGCTGCTCTCTAATGTTGGAAAAACCCTGGAACGACTCTGGAGACACAGACCTGATCAGCATATGTTAGCATGAGGATCAATATGTTTTCTGTGTGTGTGTGTGTGTGTGTGTGTGTGTGTGTGTGTGTGTGTGTGTGTGTGTGTGTGTGTGTGTGTGTGTGTGTGTGTGTGTGTGTGTGTGTGTGTGTGTGTGTGTGTGTGTTGTCTGCAGGGAGGGTGAGGACATGGCTCCTCTGCTCTCGGACCCTCGTATCTCCCTGCTGACCAACGGAACCATCAAACTGTCCAACGTCGGCCACGATGACAGTGGAGTGTACATCTGCTCTATAGTGAACTCCAACATCTCCATCACTGCTGACCTGAAAGTCTTCAGTGAGTCACACGCATGAGACTGAAGCTTAATATGGTTCTCATTCCTCTCTGAGGGAGCAGGCGATTATTTGGACTTTATAAAAACCTATGCTCGCACCACACTGTGTGAATATAAACTGGTGGTCATTTGGTTTTAAGCCTTTATAGAAAACAATAAAACTTCAGCGTTTCCTGTTTCCTTCAGATCGAACTGTGATACTGTCGGGCCCCCAGGACGTCCGCGCTCGCCAAGGAGCCAACGCTTTCCTGCACTGTCAGTTCTACATCGATCCTCAGCTGCAGCGTTACCAGGTTGTCTGGAAGAGACACGGTCGGAAACTAGACGAGTCGTCACTAGATGACAAGTAAACACACACACTGCACAGCAAAGCACATTCATATCACAGCTTCAGTCCTGAGACCCACAGCTCAGGTAAAAGTAGAATGGGAGAAATCCCTGGAAGAACAGTGGAGTGATTTCCAAGCTTTTCACATACTCTGAGCTTTCTGAGAACACTAGCTGTGACCTAAAGGCCTTGTAATGATCTTTAAAGGGTTGGGGGCTGTTATCGGCAGATACACAAATAATGTACATTGCGGCAGCTCGTCTTTTAACCGGTTTAAAAAAGCATGAACACATTACCCCAGTCCTGTCATCCCTTCACTGGCTCCCTGTCCGTTTTAGAATTGATTTTAAGATTTTATTGCTTACTTTTAAAGCCTTAAACGGACTGGCACCTTTGTATCTGTCTGAGCTGCTTCACTGTCACACCCCTGTAAGAGCTCTGAGGTCATCGAACCAGCTGCTCTTACAGAGGCCTAAAACTAGACTAAAACAGAGAGGAGATCGAGCTTTTGCAGCAGCAGCACCAAAGCTATGGAACGATCTACCTCTCCATATCCGCACAGCTCAGACGATACACACATTTAAATCTCTATTAAAAACACATTTCTTTTCCTTGGCATTTGGCTGCAGTGCTACCTCCTTTTAGATGATTGTTTTATGGTATTTTATGGTACTTGTTTTAAACGTTTTAATTTTTAATTTTCTTATGTTATTTATTGTTCTTAATGTTTTTATTTATTTATTTTTATTTTATTATTTTATTTATTTATTTATATATTTTTATTTTTATTTAGTATAGTCCTTGGGGTTACAGATCTTGTACAGCACTTTGGTCAACGTCGTTGTTTTAAATGTGCTTTATAAATAAACTTGACTTGACTTGACTTGACTTATGGAAAGTTTTTTGGGGAGCAGTGATAGGGAATGTTGTGCAAAACCAGTTCCAAAAAAGCTGGGACATGGGACAGCAGTCCATAAACATCTGGAACTGAGGAGAGCAGCTGCCGGACTTCTGGGAGAGGAATGTTGTCCCGTTCTGTCTGATAGAGGATTTTAGCTGCTCAGCAGTCCTGGGGCTGCTTTGTCCTGGTTTTGGGTTCCTGATGTTCCAGATGTTCTCAGCTGGTGAAAGGTCAGGACTGCAGGCCGGTTCAGCAGCTGGACTCTTCTACTATGAAGCCGTGCTGCTGGAATAGATGCAGTATGCAGCTTAGCATTGGGTAGCTTCAACTGAAGAGCTTGTCCATGTGTAACTCAATCATGGATGTCAAACATACCTGGATAGCGATGAATATCGTGGGGGGGACCAGAAAAGTAGTTGATTGGGACCAGAAAATGTAAGGTCCTGTTAAAGTCATACAGCAACGCAGCATTTTCTCTGACGGTTCGGGAGTCTCAGCAGCTTTGGAGAACATTACAGTAACGTTCAGGTCTCACCAGCAGTAGAAGCTGAAACATCCGAGTTCCTCAGCACTGAAAGGGAACACTGCAGGTCGCTTAAAGGGGATGGAAATAAATGACAGATACTGCTGTTGTTACACAATGAAACATGATAAAGACCCTTATTACACAAACACTCACTTGTCTGTGTTTGTAGGTACACAATCTTGGAGAACAGCACACTGAAAGTCACCGACGTCCAATTAAACGATACCGCACAATATTCCTGTGAGGTCATCACTGACCTGGACCACGTGAACGCCCAGAGCTCCATCACTGTCATAGGTGTGTGTGTGTGTGTGTGTGTGTGTGTGTGTGTGTGTGTGTGTGTGTGTACTGTGGCTATAATTGTTTTCTGTTGGACCCTCAGCGCGTCCGGATCCTCCCAGTTATCTGTCTCTGTCTCGTACTGAGGATCACAGTCTCACTCTCAGCTGGACCCCAGGACCCTTCCACAACAGCCCCATCACAGGTACCACACACACACACACACACACACACTCACACACACACAAATTTGACTTCAGATGTTAGGTGTGTCATGGTGGTAGCAGGCTGAACAGGTTGTGTTCCAGTTCCTTCGGGGGGATTCAGAGGCGTTCCCAAACCAGGTGAACTGTATAATGTCTTCAGTGAGTTCTGGGTCTTTTCTGGGTGAACCTGAAAAACCTTCAGAGGGACGCGTGTACTGATCAGATTCCTGAACTAACTCAGATGGTTCCTTTTTTTGGACTAAAGCAGCAACTTTACTCCAAGCTCTGTCCGGGTGTCCGCGGTCCTCATCATATCTCTGAATCTAAGGCGACATCATCCCATCAGTTATGAAATACATTCAGAGTGAACTCCTTAGCTATTCCTGGAGTGTAAGACACTGAAACAACCCATGCTGATCTTTAGCTCATTCTACTTTGTCAGGAAAGTGTTTAGAGAGAGTACTCATGGCCCGAGGGGGTGACTGAAACATGAACCGTGTGTCCTTCCAGAGTTCATCATAGAGGCTCAGGTGGAGTACCACACGGAGGAGATGAAGAGGAAGTGGGAGGAACTGAAGAGAGTGCCCGGCAACTTCAACCACGTGGAGCTGAGCCTCCATCCGTACAGCACCTACCGATTCCGGGTCATCGCCATAAACGAGGTTGGCCAGAGCAGCCCCAGCATCGCCTCAGACCACCACAGCACGCCACCTGCTGGTAAAGGACATCTCCACTAAAAACCACACGAATAATTCATCATTCATTGTTGTTAGGAGATAAATGTGACACAGGCTGGATATCACTTCACACGTCAAACAACTACAGAAGCTCTAAGTACAGATTATGAGCTTTAGAGTTGCTTGTTGGTGGATTTTGTTACCTTTGTATAAAAATTAGCTTGATCTCCTCCAGCTTCTCATTTTTATGTTTAGGAGCTACCAGCAGTGGTTTCTGTAGACTGGGTCCAAGAGTTTATGGCCATCATCATGTTGGTTTTTGCAGGAAGAAGTCACCATATTTACCTCCATGTTATCAGCTAATAACATAGATCTACATAACCAAAGAAAATCCTCAGCAAACCTGAAGCTCCACCTTCTTGAATGGTCTGTCAGTCCAGTGAAGCCACAGCACATATTATTGGTCAGATAACTGTATTAAAAATGCTCCAAAAAGGCTCCAACAACAGTTCAGAGACTCCAGTTACAGACAGCTAGCAGCTACAGCCACCAGTGTCACCATCCACCTGTCAGCCAAAGAGGCCACGCCCATAATAATGCAAACCTTAAGCTTTAATATAATTTAAACAGGTGAGTTATAGAAACATAGAAATTATCCACAGAGACCAAAGCAGTTTCTGTATCAGCTGTAAACATGTTTATTTCTACTGGAAAGTTTTAACATGGGAGTCTATGGGGACTGAGTCACTGTGGCGCCCCTGCTGGAGGGACTGAAGGACCACAAAGAAACAAGGCTAAAAGTATGGCTGATCAATAGTCATGGAGATCAATAAAGTGAGGTGTGTTTGTTAAACTGAGATGTTTCCTGTCACTCTCACAGCTCCTAGCAGTAACCCCACAGGAGTGCGCAGTAACTCCTCGGAGCCGGGGACCCTGATCATCATATGGGATGTGAGTCTGTATGCATGTGGTCCAAGCAAACATCCTCTGATATGTTTCACATTTTATGACACCTTTTATCTAAATACACTTCATGCTCCTACATGTTATTGCAGGAGATGGACAAGCGTTCGCATAATGGCAAGGACTTCGAGTACGAGGTGCTGTGGAGGGAGGCCGATGGCTCGGATGTAAACTGGAACTCGGGCCGTGTGAAGTCTCCCCCCTTCATAGTGAACAACACAGGGACGTACACACCATTTGAGGTCAAAGTCAAAGCTGTCAACGCCATCGGAGGAGGACCGGAACCAGAGCCTGAGATCGGACACTCCGGAGAGGACAGTACGTCATCCCAGCACTTACGATCATTCATCTCTCTGCGACTGAGTGGTGTAATGGGAAGGGGGGGTGTCAATAAAGGCCTGACATATGAGCCCATGCACACTCACAGAGACGACTGCAACTGAAACTCATATTATAAAAAATATATAATAAAATTTGACCTCATAAATTTACTTTAGCCTGATCAAACCTACAAATAAGACAGACCCGCGTGAGTCAGTGGAGCCGATGGTACCGAGCCGGCTCTGGATGAAAGGGTCTGAGCTCAGCGGTAAACCACGTTCAGCTGTGCAGAGCTTATGAATGTGCCATCGCTCATAAATAATCTCACTGTGAACTCTTCATCAGAGCATTTCTGCAAAAATGTCAAATCTAATGTCTCTTTGCAGCTGCAGACATGAATGCGTTGCTGTGTTGGAGTGTTGCTTATGTTGTGTTGTGCAGCTTGTTAATCAGTCACAGCACTGAGCGGTGATTCCTGTCACTGCTTAAATTGTTGGGAAAATGTCTTTAGGTCAGAGGTCAACAATCTCAGTGACTGAGTGATTGGGATGGTGCACAAAAACAGCTCAGGGTTCAGTGTCTCATACTGAATGTTCGGCATGCAGAGCAATAATTGCCTCTTGCGTAATGTCACCATTTTGATGAGAAATATGAGTCTCAGCTCAGACTGGCTCGTTTCTGCACAGGGCTGCTCTCAGCCTTGTGCAGCAGAGGGGGCGTCAGGGGATAGTCGGGGGGTCTCTTTGCTGTCAAAAATGTCACAGCAGCAACAACCTGCCCCTCACCGGGGGAGCTAATGGTGAGCGGGTGCAGTTATTTTGTTCATAAATAAGGTGAGGTCAACATTTCCCTCGATGTGAAGCCAGACTGCACAGCAAACATGCAAACTCCTCCTACTCACTCAGGAGGTGAGCATAAGTGGCACACAGGTACTCAGTCTTTACAATACGAAGCGCTGTGAGGGGACTGTTGTTGTTATTTGGTGTTAAATAAAATTGAACTGAGCTAAATGTCAGATATTATGATGTCATCATGTGTCTACCTACCATCCACTAATGGGCTAAAATGACCCATTTTGTTCACCTATGACTGTAAAAGCATCATATTGTTTTCATTTCACAATGTTTCATTTTTAAACACAAAATTTGAATTGTGCATGATGTATTATGACATCATCATGTTCCCCAGCAACAGTCTAACAAATAAAATCAAGCCCAGTCAGCACTGTAGCATGGGGATGTACCGGTGTAATTAATTTACTAAGAATTCAGATGGTGGTCACTCAGACCTACACAAATACAAATTGTGAGCGTGTGCAAGTTCATTGTTGTTGTGCTGAATTTGTATTTTCATCCCGTCCTGCTTCTGTCTCTCTCAGAGCCAGAGGAGGCCCCCACTGGAGTCTCATCCACCGTGATGAACAGCACCGTCAGAGTGCGCTGGGACAAAGCCCAGAAGGTCCGAGGTCGCCTGCGGGGATACAGGGTACCGCTCCATCTTTGCTTCATTTATTTGTCTCATATGACAGAGATCTCAACTCTGTGCTCCTGTCAGGTTGTTGCTCAGTGCTGTGATTTAGAGTTCAGCTTCAAACCAAGAAGGAACGATGCAGACGGGAGTACCATGTGGTCACTTTTACACCACTCAGTTCAATAGTGAATACACAGTCCAGAGTTTCAGTTCAATGCAACAAATTAAAACATCTGAGTTTAACCTGTTAGCATCGACAGTCGTCAGTGACCCGCCCAGCATCAGGGGCAGGGTGGGGTTAGGTTCATATCTAAGCCTTTTTCTGTGGCATCTCCAAAGGGAAAAGAGCACATTTTCTATACTTGTTTAACCCTGACCTTACTGAGGCCAAGTGATTCACAGGCAGCCTGGTGAATGTTGAGGTTAACCCTCTAAGGCAGGCCCTCAAGGCCCTCGAGGCCTGCAGTTGAATACCCCTCTCTAAGGCTTAACGCTCTATAAACTCTGTGTACTCAGCGTGCATCGTTTTGTAGTTGTAATGGACGCTGAAAGCTCCAGCTGTGCAGGTAACCTGATGTATCCTTCACTCGCTTTGGTTTTCACTTCACTGTCAGCACAGAACAGTTCATTCTTAGGTTAACGGAGTTCATTTTGTACCCCATCATATCACAGCTCAGTAACATGTTTCTGTCAGAGCAGCATCCGCTTTGCCTCAGTCCATTTTAAATAAGCCAGCACTGATTCTGGATCATGTGATCATCAGGGCTTTAACCTGCATGTGTGGACGGTACGGTCACAGACAGGATTTCTGGAAGTGTTCCAGAGTCCGTGCAGTGCTGCCTGAAGGTTCTGCAGATCACGGGCCTTTTCCTCCCGCTGTACACCGAGATCTCTCCAGATTCTCTGAATCTTCCGATGATATTATTACTGTAGATGATGAGATGTTCAAAATCTTCATAATTTGTAGATGCAGTTCTTTGCAGACAGGTGAACCTCTGAGAAACTCTGCCTCTCTTTTTTTTTTATACCCAGTAAAGTTACACCTGCACAGGTAAACTGTATCATCTTTCAATCAAACTCCAGAAAATAAAATTTGTGTCATAAAGTCCCAGAGCCCAAAGTGACATCTTTGATTAGTTAAAAAAAAATTGATTAAAAAAATCAGCTAATAAAAGTTGTTAGAACTTAATATCTCTGAAGTGTCTGTGCTTGTTTCAGATCTACGTCGAGAGGTTGGGTCCCCAGGAAGACCGGACCCGGAGGTCCCTCATAAAACACCATCATGAAGAGGACAGAGGAAGAAAATCAGAGCAATCGAGGGGCGGAGAGAAGGACAGCTGGATGGTGGAGGTCGACCCCAATAAGACCTCGGAGGAGGTGACGGGTCTGCGACTGTTTTCTAAGTATGAGCTGACGGTCACTGCATTTAACAGCAAAGGGGAGAGTCCGCACTCCCCGCCACACAAATTCAGCACCCCAGAGGGAGGTGAGTTTCATACGCTCAGGGATTAAAGTGGGATTTGACAGGTGGGAAATCCTAAGCTCTGGTTTTGAGGGGCAGCGAGGGGAAAATACTGTGCAGATACAGTCAAATGCATTATGCAAGTATAAGTATAACGGTGGAAATTGGTAAGCATTAACAAAGAACATCATCTGGTTAACTTACTCTTCCTTCTAGGAGCAAGTCCAGTTACTCAGCAGCCATATTTGGGCAGATACTCTGAAGCATTATCTAAATCCCTCCATTCTCTTTCCCTTATCTTTATCTTTCAGAAAAACCTGCATGTACAAAAATATTCAGTCAAATCTGATTAATAAAATCACTTAAAGGTTTGCTGACTTTGGACACAGGTTTTAAAACTTTTTCCCCTTAAAGGTATGCCTCTCCAATAAATCTCAGCTGACAATTCTTTTATCACCACATCTCTCTTTTATAATTCAGTGCAGGCAGAACCTTTTATATCTTTGACATTCAGACAAGAAAATCAAACTGTAGAAGTTCAAACATCCAGAAACATCAACCTGACTTTCCTCCATGACAGACTTTCTTTGCTGAAGATACATGTCTGACCTAAAAGAAATAACAACCCATTTCCAAATTGCACAAATTTCATCTGGAATTGTTCTGCATCTGTGCAGCTCCGGGTCCTCCTGCATCTCTGAGTTTTGAGAGCCCAACAGAAAAATCCCTGATCCTCTACTGGACGGCTCCACGTGAAATCAATGGCATTCTGCAGGGATACACGGTGCAGTACCAAGGTCTGACCCTGGGTGTTTGATGACAATAAGGGACACTTTATTTATAGTGACTGTTCTCATTGTCTTTGTGTTGATCCTTCAGTTCCTGTTGTACCTTTAGTTTATGGTGTTTCCCCTGTCTGCCTCTTCCTGTCGTCGAGTCCCTCTTTAAATTTTATTTATTTCACTTTTTTTAGAAACAAAATTTGACCCAAAAGTGTTTCTGGTTATCTTTGTCTGGAGCTGACATCTTCCTGGTTTGTGTTTCATCTGTAGAGGTGGAGAGCAAAGACACCACTATAAAGATGGAGCCACTCAGTGACCCCAGTGTGAACTACCTTAGGTTGGACAACCTGGACCCCAACAGCCATTACATCTTCAGCGTGATAGCACACACACGTGCTGGAGTTGGTCCTCCCATCACACGCAGGGGTGCCACCCTGCTCGATGGAGGTGAAACTCTGAAGCATTATCTAAATCCATCCATCCATTCATCATCCATCCAGGAATTCTCACATTCCTTCCTTTCTCCACCCCCTCTACCTTCTAGTGCCTCCATCGAACATCACCGTAATGCCTGGTAACACATCAGTCAGCCTGAGCTGGGTGCCCGGAGTGCGAAACCGAAACCACGGCTTCCACATCCACTACCTCAGGAAGAGCGGTAAGGAAAGGAAAGACAGAAGAGTGATAAAGTAGGGAGAGCTGTAATGGAGGAAATGCAGCTTTTACAGCTCTGGATAATAAATCTGAGAAACAAGCGAAGGAGAAGAATGCAGAGAGGGAAATTGAGTAATATGTGGGGAAATCATGTCTGAACAAGTCTGGAACTCAGCAACTGTCTTGATAATGACTCCTGGTGGTTATTCAGCCAATTTTTTTGAAGCTCATAAGAGCTGCATGCACAGACTCACCAGTCAAATCTGATAAACACTCAAATGTCTAAAACCAAGCTTTAGTTATTATAAAGTTATACTTCTGTGATGCACCTTCTGAAAACATAGCAGCTTCATTATTGGCTCAATCCAATGTGTGCACTACAGAAATGCCACAGACATGTCACAGACATGTCACAGACATGCCACAGACATGTCACAGAAATGCCACAGACATGCCAAAGACATGCCACGGAAATATAATAGACAGAAATGCTGCAGAAATGCCACAGACAGAAATTTTATAGACATCCATCCACAATTATTAGGAAAGGTAAAAAAATTCAGATGAGACAGGTCATTAAACGACTGACGGCGTTGCTAATATATTTCACTCTTCTGTGTCTGCATGGTTGCTGCAGGAGGCAGTCAGTGGGAGATGTCAGAAGTGGTGAACTCTACACAGGGTTCCTATACGCTGATGGGCCTCCAGCCAGGAGCTGACTACCACCTGAAGATCATGCATGGAAACTCCACTCAGTGGGAAGGCGAGGCAAAGACGGTAGAATCACGTATGTGTACAGAAAAGTTTGTTGTTTCCTAATTTAAATGTGAAATGAATAATAGAAGTATCTGTCATGAAGAAGATCAGAGAAGCGGACTCTGATGCTACAATCTTCGAAAGGCCTTTCTTTGTGAGCTTTCGTCAGAGATTTTTAGTAAAAGGCTTAAAACCATCCAGCAGCTAAGGCTTGTTGTTAAGCAAATGTATTCTTGAGGTTGGCTATCAGGTTTGCTCATGAAAAGATAGCAGGAAAGCTTTGGGGAGCAGACAGGTAGCACCTGGATGAATCTCCTTCACCTTTTTTTTTTACAATAATTTGAATCCATTGAGTCTCCAGGCATGCTGATCTCACCGTGTTTGCGCTCCTTTAAGGTTACTAAAGGCTCGTCTGACTCTGTGGCTGCAGTATGTGGCGGTGATGAACATGTCCAGCAGCACCTTTATGAAAGTCATGACATTTGTTGGTGTTGGTGATGACGCGTCTCTGTTCTCTCAGTGTCAGTGGTGAGAGGCAACTTCACCACCCAAGGCTGGCTGATAGGACTCATCAGCGCCATCATGCTGCTGGTTCTCATACTGCTCATCCTCTGCCTCATCAAACGCAGCAAGGGTGGCAAATACGCAGGTACGCCGTCATACACAACTGAACACACACTCTGACACACACAGACTTTAAAGCGTCCTTAAAAGCTTCTTCTTTCTACAGTGAAGGACAAAGAAAGCAAGGAGGTGGACTCTGAAGCTCGACCAATGAAAGAGGAGACCTTTGGAGAGTACAGGTGGGCCTTCTCTGATTGGACTCATTATTGCAGGTTATCCTGGAAATGCATGAATATTATTGATTTACACAAAGGGCTCATTAATATGGTCTGCTTTGAAGTTGGCCCAATAAGGACATTAATTACATATAGTTCTATAAAATTGATATTTATTCATTTGTCTTCATTTATGTTTTTAACATCAGTGATTCAGTAAAGATGTCACTAATTTCCCTGCAGTAATCCATATTTTAAAACCTTTATTTTGTGCTGAAATCTCGGACTTGTGTTTGTTTTCTTTGACTGATGCTCTAACTGGAGCGTGCAGCTCGCAGCTCGCCTTCATCTCACTGTTCTTTCCCCCTTTAATGCTCTGCCTGCAGATCCCTGGAGAGGTATGAACGTTAACTCTGACATGGGTGTTTGTGTGTTTCTGTGTCGTGATGTTGTTGTTTAGATTTAATGAAACTTTGTTTTGTGTGAGTTTGTTTGTTTGTTTACTTGTTTGCTTATTTAGGATCCTCGTTAGCGTCAGCCGCAGTCTCAGCCGAAGTGTTTGCTTGTTGGTTGTTTTGATCATGGAAAAAATGAAATTAAACAAAATTATATATTTTATATAATTTTCTTTAATTTACTGTATTTTTTGTTTAAATTATTTTAAGTTGTAACATATTTGCATTGCTATAGAAAGTTAAGCTTTACTGAATGTTACTGTAATATTTTAATAAGTCTCTAATGACCTATTTAACAGATTAGAAGGCACAATAATGCTTCAGGGGAAATCTTATGGTTTATGATTACCTCATCCATCCCCAAAGCAGACTGATAATCAGAACATACGAGTCAAATTTTGTATAGTGTAATCAAATATTTCCACCTAATGTGGGGTGAGCAGACGCTACATTTAAACTTCTAAAGAGCAGTGAAAGAAAACTTTGCTAACACGCTATAAACATATTTGATTTACTGAACCCACAAACTGCTGCTGAGATGATGCAGAAAGAGCTTCATCTCATCATTTCCATCCCGTTCATTAGAAGGTTCATCTGGGAAGCAAAATCTGAGCAGG
Source organism: Archocentrus centrarchus (assembly GCF_007364275.1). Classification (NCBI taxonomy): domain Eukaryota; kingdom Metazoa; phylum Chordata; class Actinopteri; order Cichliformes; family Cichlidae; genus Archocentrus; species Archocentrus centrarchus. The sequence goes on along the minus strand of NC_044352.1, from coordinate 1,891,118 downwards.
GGGTTGGAAATGAGCTTGTGCTGTAACTCAGCACCGAACACACTTTAACATCTGGAACTCCTGCCAGAGTCAGCAGTCAGAATGAAAACACAGCAGAAAGATGGAGGAACTGCTGAGAGTGTTAAAGGGAATCCGTCCGCCTGGTTGACACCCAGAACCATACGATTATCATAAAAATCAACAGCAACAACAATTTTTTAAAAAGACCAAACTTTGCACACCAAAAGCTAGAAATGATATCAAAGCTTCTGGAAAGAATACCAGATGAGCAAACAGATGCTTGGAGCCGTTTTTATTATTATTATTAATTCAGTGGCTCTTACAGAAAGTCGGTCATTATAGTTGTGTATCATAAAAACCATCAGCCTGACCCTCAGTGTCTTTTAATTACCAGAGTATCAGCTGACTGAAGCCACGCATTTTCTTTCTTTCCATTTTCAGTTTGTTCCAAATTTCACACAGTTATGATGTCATTGTGCCCATGTGATGTCACGCGGAGCTTCACTGGCATTTCTTTTATCTAAAACACTTTATCGGACTCATTTGAAAACCATTTTTTTCCAGTGAGAATTTACACTGAGTTTTTGTGCCGACTTCTAGCGACGGAGATGAGAAGCGCTCGGACAGCCAGCAGTCTCTGGAAGAAAGTAAGATGGGCAGCGTCGACTCTCTGGCTGAATACGGGGACAGCGTGGACATCCAGTTCAACGAGGACGGCTCCTTCATCGGCCAGTACAGCGGCCGGGCATCTGCTCCCCACGGCAACGGGAGCTCCGGCCCCGCCTCCCCGGTTAATGCGGTCCCGCCTCCTCCTGTCGCCCCCTCCATGTCGAGCATCCTCAACCGGCCCAGCTAGATGCACACATGCCCACTGCAAAACGACTAAACCTACAGAAACACACACACACACACACACACACACACACACACACAGAGCGATAACCAAACACAAACGGACAGACCACTCCTGACTCCACTGCCTGTTATGCACACACACACACACGCGCACACACAGACACACACACAGTCTCAGTACATTCCACAGGTTTATGCAGTGATGCTGTTTACAGGATGTTTCGCCTTTTCTACACAAGGTTTACACACATGCACGCACACACACACACACACACACACACACACACACACACACACACAAATAAACACACAATCAGAAACTCTGCTGAAAGAACGGCAGAGGGAGGTGGAGGGCGGGAGCTGCACCAGCTGCTCCTACTGCAAACGTAGTTACTGTTAAATTACTGCAGTCTTACCAATGAATGTTTACAACTTTGGATTATGTAACAAAGATGGCGTTGGAGGCGTGTAACTCACTGAGGAAAAACCTTAAAATGTTATTTGGGGCAAAGGCATCGTTTATCTGATGATATCTGATAATCACTCCCCACAGAGCTGTGATGAGCTAAATTATTATAACATGAACTAGTTCCATGACTGAAAGTGAACACTTTGATAATACAAGAACACAGCTGGCAGCTGATTGGCTGATGTGTGCTGTGAGTCAGGTGTAAGGCTGCAGGTGGCTGGTTGCTCTGTTAGAGTCTCATTAGATTTATAGTTATCGCTGTATTTTATGGGGTTTACATTTGAACCAAATAAGTAGAAACTTTGTTTTGACTAATTGTTCTGACTCAGAGTGTCTGATTCGGGGTGACTGCCTTGCCCTCTGACCCCACCAGGACAAACCTCCCTGTTTGAGTGGTGGAGGTGTCCCATGATGCAGTAAAACTACACAAACTTTGGACCAACTGGTGCAGCTCAGCCCAGGAGAGGAAGACAAAGAAAATCATGGAGGTTACTCATCTTTCATCTTGGACCAAACAGCTTTATTTCATAAGGAACAAACGTTTAAGTCTCCTTTTTGTTTCATATTTAAAGTCATTTTTGATATAAATGTGTTTTTGTTACCAACTTATTTATTTGTGTTTACGTGCATGCACCATGGAATGATTTTTACTATTTATCTGTGTGTGTGTGTGTGTGTGTCCTGCCCTTTGACCTGCAGTGAGGAAGCTCTGTTGCCTTAAGAGAGTCCAGTTGAACCTCCTCTCCTCCCTCTTCCTGTCTGTCAGTTATCATTTGTCCTCACACACACACACACACACACACACACACACACACACACACACACACACACACACACACACACACACACACACACACACACACACACACACACACAAAACCAGAGCAGCCTCACAGTCTGTAAAAGCTTTCAGCACACACACTGCAGTTTCTGCATGACTCCATTCAAATGTTAAACTCCGGAAATCCCAGCAGATGGCGCCATTCCTCCCTCTATCCAACTCAGTTCATTCACTGCTTCAGATTTTTTGTTTCAGGGCCGCTGTTGAATGTGATTGGAGAAATTCCTACACACACACATACACACACACACACACACACACTGATGCACACATGGAGGGCCGGTCTTCTGTAGCAAAACGGACCCTCTGAAGGAGCAAGGGAGGTGGAGGAGGTGCAGGAGGGAGAGAATCAGAAGTGATGGTTCTCTGAATGTAAATAGAACCTTGAGATTGTCATTTTTTATTTACATTGCTTCTTTTCTAAGATGATTGAATTGTAATTTGTTTTTTACCCTTTGTTTGATTTTGTACTTGCATTTGTATCATACGACCCCACCGCCCCCACCATCGTCCCCTCTTAGGTTTTCCTTTCGTGTCACTCAGTAGCCCCGAGACATTTAGAGGAGACTAGAACCATAGCGAGAACAAACGCCCCTTCTTCCGTTCAGCTTCTTTATAGCGCGTAGAAATGCAGCAAATAATACTGATTATTAAAAAGCTATGTCATAAATGTTTATGCAGCTCACCGCGGCAGAGCTGCTTAATGGACGCGGGTGAGATGATGATCTCCGCAGCTCTGGATGGACCGCTCCTGGAAACAGTCTTATAGCTGAGAGGGTTTATTTCGTTGCCTTGGACAGGCTGCACTGATGCTACGCAGGATCAGACAGCAGGGACTCCCCACTTGTTTGGACCCAGAGCTGAAGTTTACTTTGAAAGTCTGTGGAGCAGAGAGGAGAGGCGAGCGGAGCGGAGACGGGGCCTCTGATGCTGGGGTTGGATTTGCAGTGTGTTTCTTTTACCTGCAGATAAATTCATGAAAAGACCAAACCAACGTTTGTCTGCCCTCCCGCCATCTGTGGCTTTCAGCTGCATTTACTGGGGACTATTTTCAGAGGCGGATTAATACACATTTGATTCTTTAATAACTATTTGTCACAGGAGGATTTTGTCTTTGACTTCCTGTTTGTGTCCAGTACAGTTACATCTTACTGTAGGAATAAATCTTTGAACAGCCTCACACATGTTTCACATAAAAAAGGAAGTTTGTTAATACCATTGGTTCTCTACTGAGAAACTACATCTAAAAGATGGATGTAGCTTCCAGACCTGAAAAAGGTGAAGCCAATGCAGAAGTGCCTCAAACCTGCATTCTTTCTACTGTCCAGCAGGGGGCGACTCCTCCGGCTGTAAAAGGAAGCCTGGTTGTGTAGAAGTCTGTGAGAAAATGAGCCTCCTGCCCTCCTGATCTCTTTACTGATGAGTTTCCACTCTTATAAAGGGGCGGGGCTTCCTCGGGCCTGTCCCTCAGATTCACTGTCAGACCCTCAGAGCTCAAAACACAAGATCCCACCAGTGATCACTGGATTCATGATTTTTTCATAGCTTTGGGATAAAACTGGACGCCACATCCAGCTTTGGTTTTGGTCTTTTCTGCAGATTTTCTGACAACATGAAAACATGTCGAGCACATCGAAACATTAACGATGGCTCACCCTGATCTCTGAACAACAGCAGGAGGAAACGCTCCAACCTCAAAGGCCGTCCTCATCTCGTTGCCGCGACCCCGCTCCTGCCTGCCTGCTCTGCTGTACAGCCCTGTCTGTCTGCCTGTCTGTCTGCCTGTCTGTCTGCCTCTTTCTGTCGCAGCCTTTTTTTATACACATGGGAAAAAAATCCACAACATTAAAAAAACTTTGTAAAAAGACAAAAAAAATGTAGTTATAAATAATAATTCTGCTAACAATAACAGTGCTGTAATCAGTTACGATGACGGCGTCAGTGTTGTCATCTTCATGTGATCAGTAACAATGAATCAGTATCACAGGATCTAGCAGGGAGGTTAAAGCGGGAAGAGGGGGGGCTGCGGGGTGTGGGAAGGGCAGAGGGGAGGGGGGAGGAGGACAGTCACACACATGTATGGGGGGGGGGGGGTTACTGCAATATTGAGGCGTGCTGATGTTGTACCTGCTTGTTGCATTGTGCGCTGAGCTGATGAACTAACCCGACTGTCTAACTAATAAACATGGACTACGCATATCCTCAACTAGTGGCTCATTTTCTGTGTGTGTGTGTGTGTGTGTGTGTTACCAGGGGTATTTGTATATGTGAGTGTGGGTCCCAGCATCAGCAGGAGTCTAAGCAGAGAAGCTCAGACCTCCGTCTCCTTATCCACCTCCTGAGACATTCCCAGACCAGCTGACAGACATAATCTCTCCAGCATGTCCTGGGTCTGCCCTGCAGCCTCCTCCCAGTTTGACATGGCCAAAGGCATCCAGGATGTATCCCGGTAAAAGGGGCAGCTGAGTCCCTGTTGAATGACTGAGTTCCTCACTCGATCCCTGAGGGAGAGGAGGAAGCTCGCCGTGGCCACCCTTTCCTGGCTGAGAACCGTGGCGTCAGCCTCGGAGGTGCCGATGCTCATCCCAGCCGCCTCGCCCTCAGCTGTGAATGCAGGAGGTCCGTTGGAGCTCCAGAGACCATCGAACTCCACTTTGGGCTGCTGTTTGGGTTTTATTATTTTATTTGAAGTTTTAACCCTGATTTCATTTCTTTATTACAATAACAGTGGGTTTGAGTTCTTGATTTCTGTTTTCACTCCATGGCTTTCATAGTTGCTGTTTGAGAGTTTTGGTCCTTCTTATTTGGAGGAAGGGAGGTTCTTTCTTAGAAACTTTATCTTCCTGTTTTAACATTTAAAGATCTTCAGTGCTTGTAAACACGGCTCTGATGTATCTATTATGGATCGGTCAGAGCAGAGACTCGTGTTCATGGTTCAACTCTTTATCTGCCGCTCACAAAAACAGTAAAAGCAGCAAAACTGGTCGCACACTTCCTGTCTCACCAAACCGAGCGCGTGTGTTTCAAAATAAAATGTCCTGTAACACTTACACTGAACACTGATACACAGAGTCAGCCTTTCACCTGTAAGAGGAAGAAAAGCTTTCAGGGCTGGTGACACGTGACCGTCAGTGTGCTGAAATGCAGCAGAGCAGGAAGTACTCACACACACACACACACACCTAAAACTGTCAGAGGCTATATTTATGCTGCCTGTGTGACAGCACAGCCATCTTTGGACTTCTTTCTTTTTATTCTTACCACATTTTTCCAGCAGTAATATAATAATAAGTGTGTGTGTGTCTGCAGACGGTTTAGCCTGATGCTGCTGTAATGATCCTGAATGTCCTGCTGGGAATTTAGCATTAGAGTCAAAATATAGGAACGCTGCACCTCTGTGAATATGGATGATTCACACGTTCTCCAAACTGTGATGAAGTTCATCACAAATACTGGAAATTAAAGTATTTTCTGAGCTGGTTCATTTTTTTCTGTGTCATCGTGGCTGCAAGAATCAAAGGTCATTCATCCCACCTGAGCCAGGTTACAGGTGCTGCGTGAGGGCGGGCCCTAAATTTGTAATTCCCTATTTTGATCCTTCATAACTTCAGAAATCCACAGGAAATGATCAGTGCTGAAAAATACATTTTTAAAAATCTGCAATCAAATGAATTTTACACCCACAAAAAGTGTCACAATCTCATTATTTCTGTAGCCATCTTTGAGCATCAGCATCATGGAAAATTCAGGCCAAGGAGGAAATCCAGGATCTGTGTGTGTGATGCATCCGTGCACATCCACAAAGCCACAGGTGTCGTTATGGTTCACAGGTCCATCGTTTGTATGCAGTTTATGATTCTTTACCCTCATATCTCAGTTGTAAAGTCTTTGACTGCCTCCAGCTTTTGGTTTCACAAAGCTCCATAAACAGAAGAGAAAAGCTCGGAACAGCTGCCGTCTGTTCACTTTTGTTCATGCAGCACCAAATTACAGCAGTAACTTCAGGGTGTTTCATACACTGATGTAAACCCCGTCTCCCCGTTTCTCTGTCCTAACGTCTGCAACACTTCCTCTTCCCCTCCCCCACCAATTTTTTAGCCTTTTTCTAAATGTTGCAGTGGGTGGAGATGAGTTAGGCTCAGAGCTGGGAGAATCTGCTGCAGCCTGCTCAAGTGGGAGTTTTAGGCCTCTGATACTCCTGAGCAATGAATTCCTTAAGAGTGCATCACCCCCCCCCAGCTAGAATCTAATCTGTGAGAAAGCTGCTAAATGCTAAGGTGGAGAAAAGTGGAGGAAAGTGTGGTGTTAGCGCCTGCCTTAGCCTTGGTTACTGTCCCTGCACACATTCATACAGACCACATTATTATACACAGAAACATCACAGCAAACAAACTAAATCACCTTTATCCAACATAAAGAACACCTGCTGGCAGTTCCCGCCTTGCAGTATTAATTTTTGACTACCCACCTTTCATGTTTAATTATCACTGCACTCATCACATTCCATCAACTAGGGGGCGCTAAAGTAAAACCAAGGTGGAAACTTCCATCCAAATAACCAGTTTCTTCCACTTGAATTCAGGGTAGGAGCGGCTGGATCACAGCCACAGGCTGAGGGGCGGGGTTCACCTGCGACAGGTCGCGGGTCTGTTGCAGACAGAGATTTATGCTCACATCCACGCCTACGGCCAGTTACAAACCACCAATTAACCAATTAAATGTTCATGTTGTCCAGAGAGAAATGGGGAGGATGTGGAAAGTCCCCACAGAGAGGCCCCAGGTGGATTCGATCCGTGAGCTGATGGTGCTAACCATCCACGGTGCTGCCATCAGTTTTTAAATGATAAAGAATAAGGTCACTTTGCCTGTCACAGCACCATCATGCGGTCACTTATAGAACTGCAGTTCTGTAAAAGCTGCAGGCTGTCTCAGCTTTCACACCGAACCTGAAATCCAGTTTTCATTTTCTCTGTAATTATATTTTCTCACATCCCATTTCTCACATTTTTATACATTTCATAATGTTATAGGCTGTGGCGTGCAGATTACTTTAGACACACTCCCTCTTCATCAGATCTCAGCCACTGATCCCAGCAAACTCAATATTAAGCAAAGAGTATGTTTGTGTGGTTGCATAAAGCTGACAGAAATAAGAACACAGGACAGATATTCAGTATGTTATCTGAAAACTATTAATACTATTAATTAATACTATCTGAGCCTGTACGGACGCTTAAGTTGGTTTTCAGGGTGTTTTGTGAGTCTTTGTGTTCCTGTTTCTTCTCTTTGGCCCAGCCTGGGTTTTTTAACTGAACAGTTTGCATTTCTGCTTGAACTGAGTGAATCACACCTTTGGTTAAACTGGTTAAACTGGCCTGAAAAAGTGAAAGGGGGCCTCGAGGGCATCGGGGGCCTCAGGGGCCGGTCTGTGTGGGGGTGGGGGTGCATTCCCGCCCACAAACAAGCCAGCTCCTTAACTGCCAATGAGCACGTGACCAAGCTGATGCTGAGCGGCCTCCATGTGAACATGCACCAAGACTATTAGCTGAAAAATTGGTGGAGGGCTCCTTTAAGGTTTTCTGACAGAAAGACGGGACCGAGCGACGATCTGAGCGCGCAGCAGCTGCGATCCTCACAGGAAGGACAAAGAGGAGAGGAGGGAAGGAGGCGTGGCGGATGATGGCAATAATCACGAATTCAGAGACTCGTGGCTGTTGTTTATGATGACAAAGAGGCGGCGCGAGGGGTTAAACCTGGACAGCTAGTTTGTCTCCGTCAGTGCGCGTTTGCTGCGCAGCGAGCAGGAGAACCGGCCGCTCAGGACCGCTCTGCAGGCTCAAACCTGCCCGACTGTCTCCACGCTACCTCCCCGAGCTGCGACGCACTGTGTGGCTGCATGCTGCATACACGCACGCTGTCACAACACACAAATATATATACACGCGGTGCGCCACGAATAGATCTGGAGGATGATGAACGGAGAGGCGATTACGCAAGCTGGAGAAGAGACGCAGGGGGCCGCGGGGAGGACGCTCCGGTTCCAGCGGCCGCACGGTGAGTGACAGCGACACAAACGCGCGCACTGTGTATGACCAAGATGTCAGTTCAGCAACTTAGTTATGCAATAACAGCGCCCCACACACACACACACACACACACACACACACACACACACACACACACACAGAGACACTTCCTCATTTCATTCATTCAACACTGCGTGCGCGTGCGCGAGCCCTGACGCAAATTGCTCATTGATTGATGAACAGAGAGCGTAATTATGATTATCAGGAATGTTGTTAACGCCAATCAACCCACACACACACACAAACACACTCATTACATAAGGAGTGTGATTTATAGGGCCGCCTGTGCGCGCGCTGACATGTTAGAGCGCGCGGGGTTTGAGCTGCTGCTGTCAGGCATGTGTCGGGTGGTCCAGGGAGGGGTGGAGGTTGGGGTGCTCGTTTGACAAGAAGCAACCCACGTGGCTTCAGCGTCTCAGTGTGAGGAACCGGGAATGGAGTCCAGGCAGGGAAGTGCGCCTCCCGGACGGCGGCGGCGCGTGCGGTGTGAGAGCGCAGGTGAGGTCGGATTTTCTCACTAATGAACACTTCTGTCACACGTGGCTTATTTTTCGTGGAAACACCTGAACGCTGCCTGTCAGTCACGTAAGGTAACAGCTGATGCATGCCCGGATTCACCGTCTGAGGGGCCCCGGGAAGAAATCCGACTTTGGGCCCCTTTTAATCCCGGAGGAGTGGGGGATTTTTTTTTTTTTTTAAATGGGGTAGCAGGGGTGGAGGCAGAAGAACTGGGAATAATAAATAATTTAGGCATCTGTGGGATGCAATGGGGAGGAGTTTCAGGTTCACTGGCACTAATGTCTTGACAACAGTACATTTTGGGGGTCTGTGTTGTGTTCATGTCAGTGGATGCAGTGTCTGCTGGATTTCACTCCTTGTGTGTTAAGAAGGAAATATCTGGATAAAGAGCATCACCATCAGGCTGTGGCACAGCTGGTGCTGGTGTGAGGAACAGTGACTGATGGAGTCAGCCCCTTTTTTAAAACCATTAACACTAACAGCAGGCTGTAGCTGAAAAGTTCTCCCTGTGCTCAGTGATGAGAGTTCACGTCCCGGCTCGGCTGCAGAGATCTGAGGAGTGTTTGGGTGGCAGATGCAGAAACTGTGGAAGCTTAACGATGAGCGGGTTCATGATTAAAGCTTCGTGTTCGCTGATGGTTTCATTAGATCCTTCTTCATGGTGAGATCATCTTCCCCAGCAGAGCTCGCTCAGCCGTTTGTAATGTGCTGGTTTGTGGTGGATCTTTTAGAAGACACGTTTATGTTGAGCTAAATGTACCAGCGAATACTTGTCTCTCCCTCTGTTGGTTTGCTCTCTCGTGGGCGTAATGTGATCTCTGAATGGTCCAATCCTGGGTGGGTTTCTGTTTTTAAACTAATAAATGTGACTTTTGGCCTGCTTTGCTGGGACTGATCCACTCTGAGCTGGTTAAATCCCCAACGGCATTTATGTCTGTGTTTTCAGCCCTCAGTCATTTTTAAAAAACTGACCTGGTGCTGCAGTTTGGCCGTAGATGGGACGACACAGGCGCTGTGTGCCGCTGTTTCTATGAAGAAGGGAAGGAAGAGGCATGAAGACAACAAAGCTCTTTTGATCTTCACTCTTCTGCTGACTTCAAATTGTGCCCGTTAGGTCATTTAGAAATGCATCAGCAGATATGAAGTGCAGGTAAAGCTGACTGATTATTTTCTCCTCTCACGATCAAACCGAGGATCTTTTTCTTGTTAGGCAAATGTGTGAACCGCTGTGCTACAGAGCCACTAAAATATTAAGTACAAGCACCTGAAAATGAACTTTAACAGAAGAAACATACCCTTTGATTCTTTATTTTATAAAACCTGAGTAAATGATGAAAACTGCACGCTGACCTGACCTCAGGTTCCTTTTTTCTCTCATCCCAAACTCCACAAATCTTGAGCTGACTGTCGACGGAAGCTCTGACGTGCTGGAACAGGAACTTGAACTTCTTCGTGGCTTTAATGACTCGAGCAGATGTACATGCTCACATGTGACTGCTTCTGTTTGCTCTCCAGCAGCTTTCACAAAGAAAACGGCATTACTGACCCTGTGGAAGGCGCTATGTTCACTGACTCCTCTGCTCACATTACTGGAACATTTTCCTTCAGTGATACAGATCATAAATATTTGATCATCTCTCCTCTGCATGAGCTGTTGGTCCCAAAATCACTGAAATTACAAGTTTGGATTCTGTCTTTCCCCCCAAATTAAAGTAAATGTCATTGTTCAGTCGATGCATCTATTTTCTTCCACTCAGCCAATGCAGAGCCGTGGGGGGGGGGGGGTCACCAGTCTACTGCAGGGTTAACAGAGGGACAAATAACCATTCACACCTATGGCCAATTTACAATCACCCATTAATCTAACCCTACTGACTGCATGGCTTTGGACTGTGGGAAAAAGCCGGAGTACCCGGAGAACCCACACAGACACGGGGAGAACGTGCAAACTGCACACAGAAGAACCCAGCTGGCTGGCAGTGTGGTGGTGTAGTGGTTAGCACTGCTGCCTCCTGGGTTCAAATAGGTGTTTGAGTGCACTGTGTTAGCCTAATGGAGGTGATGCAAAGCTTTGTCTGTTCCACTGTGCAAACAAGGACAGTAACAGGATCTAATGTGTATTTACTATGAAGTGGCTCAGCTGCAGAGGTCTGCCTTTCCTCAGATATTAATTGTGGTGCTGTTTTGGCCAGGACGCTCTAGAAAAAGAGATTTTAATCTCAGTGTGTTTTTTCCTGATTAAATGAAGGTTAACTTAAAAATAAATAAATAAAAAGATAAGCTTTGTGTTTGCATTCTGACCTTTATTTGTATATATCACCGCAAAGAGAGAGCGAGGGTGTGCGTGCTGTCCTGTCAGAAAACCTGTTTGCATCCAGCCTGTAATTTACTGCCATCTTGTGGCCACAGTAGGTTACTGTCTCTGGAAGCCAGCTTTGAGTGCGGGCAGTTGAAGGGAACGTTTCTGGTTTTGGGTGGTCGTGTCTGTGACCCTCTGGGAAAGGCTGGAGGTTGGAAATCTGAGACGGTTGCAGCATTTTCTACAATATTGTTCCTTTATGCTTTTGTGACTTCTTCAGGCCGGGATTCACTGATCCTAATGTTTAGATCAGATCCTCACTCTGCAGGTTCGGGTGTGACAGTCAGCTGATCTGATTAATTCAGTTCTTTGTTCTGTTTAATAAGGCGCGTCAGCAACTGTAGAGCTAACGTAGCACCGAGGAAGCTAGCAGCAGAGGGTCCACTCCTGCCTCAGCAGCAGCCTGTTTTGTATGGTTGTAACACTTTTTTCCTGTAACCACAAACTGTGTTTGAGTGAGTCGACTGAGAAGCTCCGACTTTCCTTTCTGGCTTCGCTCCCTGTCTTTCTCTCTCGTTGTGTTCGGTGTAACACATGTTGAACCAACTAGATTACTATTATATCCCCCCTCCTCTCTGTCTGCTCCACTCCGTGTGTGAGGAGGTGCACTCAAAGGAGGCACTAACCCGACTGCATTAAAGACTCCCACACTGAGCTGAAATGAGAAGCTGGGATAACCAAAGAGAAGCTCACGTTTTAATGTTGCTTAACTCATGAAAACTTGAGCCACCTTTCAGTTCTTTATATATTTCTAGGAAAATGGGAAATATTTGCAGCGAGTTATTGAAACATGCAAGCATAAATGGAAATACAGCATATGAGGCAAAAATAGAGTTTATACCCTGTTCAGCTGAGTTTGACCACTTCCAGCTGGTCTCTCTCCCTCCTTTCTAGAGCAGCTGGTTTCCAGTTTGAAGCCATCAGGCTCCCCCCCCTTGATGTTGTCCCCTCTCAGCTTGTTAAAGAAGTTTTTTCTACCCTTGGTCTGTTCATTCTTACCATTAGTCCGGCCTGTTAAGGTTCAACACACAGGCACATCATGTACATTGTATATAGTGTTATTATTATTAGTAGTATTAAGGTTAATATTGTTTGTTGATTTTATATATATTCTTTTCTTAATAGTGTGAATTATTATATCTTTATTTATATTTATAATAACTGCGGCTGCTGTTACACCCAAATTTCCCCTCTGTGGGACAATAAAGGCTGTTTCTTCTTCTTCTTCTTCTTCTTCTCCATTATTAATAGTAGTTTAAATTTTAAACATGCTGTTGTGCAGCCCTTGCTAAAGAAATCTGACCTGGAGTCTTCTGTTTTATCAAACTTCAGGCCCTTCTCTAAGCTACCGGTTTTGTCTAAAATCCGGGGAAAGATTGTCTTCATCCAACTGAAGACCTTCCTGGATGAACATGAAATTCTATTGTATGGGTTTAAAACTCATCACAGCACTCAGTCCGCTCTGTTAAGGGTTTTTAATGATATTCTTTTAGCATCTGACTCTGGTGGCTGTGTGCTACTCATCTCCAGGGTGGAGCAGCGCTCCAGCGGTTTAGGTCCTGCCTGTCTGATGGAAGCCTCGGTGTCAGCATCGATGACTTTAACTCTGACTCTGCTGCCCTCCCTTGGGGGGTACCACAGGGCTCCATTCTTGGACCTCTCCTTTTCTCTTTGTACCTGCTGCCACTTGGAACTATTTCCACAGACATAATATTTCTTTTCATTGTTATGCGGACGATTGTCAAGTTTATTTTCCACTGAAGCACACTGGTGCATGCTCTATCCAGCCTCTCCTCAACTGCTGTACTGACATCAGGGGATGGATGTCACTAAATGTTCTGAATTTTAATGAGAAAAAGACAGAAATCATGCTTAGACTCTGTGGCACCAGCAGTACCCCCTGCGTTGACCTTTCTTCTCTGGCCCCATATGAGAAATCCACGATCACAAATTTAGGTGTGAAAATGGGCCCGACTTTAAAGCTCGATACTCAGGTAAACGCAGTGCTGAAATCCTGCTTCTTCCAGTTGAGGTGACAATCAAAAATCAAGCCTTTTCTCTCCAAATGCAATCTAGAAACAGTGTTGCATGCTTTTATAGCGTCTCGTCTTGATTAGTGCAATGCACTGTTTACCAGAGTTAGCCAGGCCTCCATTGTTCACCCACAGCTGGTACAAAATGCTGCTGCTCGATTTTTATCTGGTGCAAGCAAGCGAGAGCACGTTACTCCAATTTGTCTTCCCTTCACTGACTTCCACTACACTCACAAATCCTTTTTAAAATCCCTTTATTTGTTTTTAAGTCTCTTTTTATCCATCTCAATTGCTGCTCCCATGTGTCGCAGATCCGATTTTACTTGTTCCAAAGACACAAACTCAGAGGTCATGGAGCTTTTGTAGTTGTGGCTCCAAAATTATGGAATGATTTGCTGTTGTGTGTCAGGCTCCATGGCTTGTTTTTAAAAACACACTTTTGCTCCCTGGCCTTTGAGTTTTACTGTGATTTTAAGTTCCTTTTTTGTTTTAATTCTGCAGCTCTTTTGTGTTTCTGTATCTTTTGTCCTCTGTGTTTGTCTTTTATGTTTGTCAGCCCTGTTGCTGTTTTTAAGTGCTTTATTAATATAGTGGTATGGTAGTTTATACAATTCTAACGAGCTTGAAAGTCAGTATTTGCTGCTGATATCAATTTAACGGCCCATTTTTTTCCAGCCATAAAAAAAAAATATTTAGTACTTTTTCTTCCCTGTAAAACAAAGTTGGCAGTTTCACCAGAAGCCGCCATGACGAAGCATGCCGCTGAATGCTATTGCGCATGTGTGAAGCTTGCCAGAGATAGACGGACAGGAAGACGTCTCACTCCGTTTAAAAAAACGAACAAAAAAAAAAAAACATCAGTAATAAAAAAACGACTATTAAGAACAGTTAAATTCGTCATCAACTATTTTTATTTTCGATTATTGTCAACAGTATCGACTAATCGTTGCAGCCCTAATCATTAATGCATTAAGGCCAAAAAAACAGTGCAACGGTTACTCGTCCAACATCAACCCAGACATCCATAAAAGTATGAGTGTGTTTCTGTCCAGCTCACAAAGACACACTGAAAAAGATGAATTCACAGGAATGTAGCAGAATGTGAAGATGAAAGCAGTTCACTGCTGATCTGATCTGCATTAAGTTTTGTTACAATGTTTTTATTTCACTTTGATTTTGAGCACCGTGCTGAGATATGCCCTCACAGCTCTTTGGAAGTTAGTGTGTTGGTGCAAACATTAAAGTTATCTTTGGCATCTTTCATAGATTCAGCTACAGAAGCAGATGCTGTCTCTGTGACGGGCTGCTAGATATGATTTTAAAGCACTTCTTTGCGAAGTTTGCCATCATGTGCAGACAGCACTGATTCATTCAATGAATTTGGAGCCTTCTTATGCTTGAATGACTCAGGTCAGAGTTCAGAGGCTTAACAAACAAAATAATTCCTCTGAAAACGGTCAGGTAGAAGGACCGGACTGAAAATGAATGAAAAAGCAGAAAGCTGGAGAAGTGTTGCTCAAGAGTACTTTAAAAGGTTTGGCTGATTCAAAGCAAATTATAAAGAAATGAGGGGTGGCTTAAGACAGGACTGTAAATGAAAGAGTTGGATGAGTCTAATACAGGAAGGTGAAGATGTCCAGACAGAGTGTTTGTACACAGCTAAAAACATGACTGCCTCCAATAATTAATACATAAAAGCATCAAACATCCCACTAAAAAAAAAAACAAAAAAAAACAGCACAAGACTCAGAAAGTGTGTGTGTGTGTGTGTGTGTGTGTGTGTGTGAGAGAGTGAGAGTGAGAGAGTGAGAGTGAGAGACGGTCTCAGGCACTAAAGACTGTTTATCTCAGGACTGTTGGATTTAAATACAAAAACCAACTCAGTCACCACCCACATGGTTGATGTTAATGAAGTCACTTTGGTGAAGAATTAGGTCAGCACACACACACACACACACACACACACACACACACACACACTGGGCTGGGCTGTTTTCACTGGGTGTCAGCTGATAGAATCACAATGGAGCCGCTCAGCATGGTCGTTACCAGTTTGTCACGTTACACCACTTCCTGTGTGCCGGGTGAAAGTTTACAGCTGCACATGGTGATTGGTGGATGACCTCACCATAGTGGCCTTTATTGACTGGCAGGTCAGCTGACCAATCAGAGGAGCTGCATCTTCTGCAACAAGCCAAACAGGTATGTTGGCCATGGAAATACTGCTGAAGCTCCTCCCTCTCTCATGTGGTGTGAGAAAGTTCAAAATCTGAACACAGCTGGGAGAGCTCCTTTATTTCCTCCTCCTGTTAACACACACAGACACACACACAGAGTGCAGATACAGAGCTGCGTTCCACACACACTCACACGTGCTCACCTGGCGCTTTAAGCCATGTCGCAAACACTCACTCAGAATCCTCTGGAGAAGACCTGGGGTCCATGGATGCAAAGCAGGCTGAACAGACGGAGAGGCTGTAAGTACACACACACAGACACACACGTGTGTGTGTGTGTGTGCGCGCGCTTTCACGTGTGGTTTCTCTGTGGTGCCTTATTTTGCTTTGGCATGTTGATACTTGTGTCTTTGCTTTAAACAGCTTTTGTTTCTGCTGTGTGTGTGTGTGTGTGTGTGTGTGTGTGTGTGTGTGAGAGAGAGAGACCTGACGGCCATTCACCCTGTAGGGTCGCAGAGACTGTGTCTGTGTGTGTGTGTGTGTCTGTGTGTGTGTGTGCGTGCGCGCTCTTTTCTTAAACAGCAGTGTTGCTGCTCTGTGCAGCAGAGCTGTGATTAGTGGAAGAACCATGAGGTCAGACTTATTTATATGATGATGATCCTGAAGATGAAGGTTTAACAGTAAAAATGTGCATGAAAGACAATTTTACAAAGTAAAAACATCCATAATGATAACCATAAAACAATTTTAATGAAGGAAAAGTTAAAGAGGTGTAGTTAGGCTGTAGTTAGGCTGGAGATAAGTGTAGGGCAGGACTCAGCCAATCAAAAGTCAGGACCACTTGTTTTTGTGTTCTGATTGGATGGCCATCTTACTGTCTCCACCCCCATAAAAGAATTATTGCCCCCTGCACTCATTCACAGCGTGATCAGAGATGCGGAGCCGGCCGTGTCTCTGCAGGAGGGGTTCAAGTACAGCGTGTAAAATCGCTCACGCAGGCGTGTGACCTGCTCTGAGCCGTGCACATGAATCACTGTTTGCTCGGTTTCCTTGTAGCAGCTTCTGCTGGTCAGACGTATCATCACGCGCTGGCTTTTCTTTGGTTAAGCTAAAATCTTTATGTAACAGGAGGCCAGTGCTGCCGTGTTTTGCTGTGGTCTGGACGTGCAGAGCAGGGAGGGAGGATTTGTTTCTCCATCACAGATGATCTGCTGTGGAACCCTGAAGCTCAAAGAAGAAGAAACTTGTGTGAAATTCCTGAGATTTCCATTTTTCAGAGTAATCACAGGGCACTGAAAGACCACATTCACTGTTATGATGTTGAATCGACATTTTTAACATTCTTGTGGATTTTTATGGCAGGACTGCATTCAAAGAGCAGCCTAACATGAAAATAAGCTCCTTATCCAAGGAACACCGAATTTTCCTTTTGTGTTTGGATATTTGGAGCGTGAGAGATTTCTTCAGCTCTGCATCCTGATGCACCTCCAGAACGATTTGTCTCTCTTTAGTGAAAATGTTACATTTGGTTTCAATGAATATTAACTTTTAAAGCAGTGAGGGCTCTGATTTTATGACAGTTTGATCTCGTTCTGGAAGGACGAGAACGCTCCAGCGTGGAGGCATCCCGTCAGGAGCTGAACCTCCTCCAGAAGAGAGGGCCGACTCTGAGCTCCTGCAGAACGGTCCCTGTGACTGCACCGCTCTGCATCTCTGCCTGTGCGAGAGAAATGACTCGTGGTCTCAGTCTGAGCTCCTCTGTGAGTCCAGCTTGAATCCTCAGCTGTACGGCTGGTGGCTCCCAGCAGGTTTCACTAACTGTAAATACCTGCTTCTCCTTCACAGCAACACTTCAGCTTCTCGCTGCTTCTTCTGATCAATAATTCAGCGTTTAGGTCAGGACTGTATGGAAGACCAAGGCTGTCAAAACAAAGACAAACAATAAACAATGCAGAATGTATTCAAATTAACATGAAAAATATGGATATTAAATAATTTAGCAATAGTTTATTTTTCACTGTATTCAGTGTTTAACTTTGCGTCAGACCTCCTTTATTTGTTTCCCGTCTAATTTTCACTTTTATCTTTAAATGCAGGTTTTTAAATTTTGACTTCTGCATTTGTCAGTTTATTTATGGCTGTAGCTCAGTAGGTAGAGCAGGTCACCTACTGATCAGAAGGTCAGCGGTTCGATTCCTGGCTACTCCAGGCTACATGCCAATGTATCCTTGGGCAAGATACTTAACCCCAAGTTGCTCTCCGACCGTCCCGTCGGAGTATGAATGTGTGTGAATGGTAGTTAATTAAAAAGCACTTAGCTTAGCAAACATGGAAGTGCTTGTATGAATGGGAGTGCATGGGTGAATGTAAACATGTTGTAATAGCGCTTTGAGTGCTCTGACTGAGTAGAAAAGCGCTATATAAGAGCTAGTCCATTTACCATTTATTACCACAAACTCCTGTATTTGTTTTTTAAAGCATTTCTTCTGTTGCAGTAATGTGGAGCAGAGAGGAACATGAACAGGAAGCTTTAGTTCTAAATACCTCAGAATAATACTGTCACAAGTAGAAATACTCAGTACTTATTATACAAAGTGCCCCTAATTGTGATGTTATAGATGGAGTTCTTTGTGCCTCCATAATGTAGCGGTTTCCACACTTGCTTCGGGATTGAAAGGTCGCTGGTTTGATTCCAGCTGGACACACAGATCCTCTCGGGGTTGGGTCAGGAAGAGCAACCGGTGTAAAACCGACGACTCAGACGTGGAGCTTCAGAAAGTTTATTCTGCTGATTTGTGTCAGTTTATGAGACTGCAGCAATCTTCCAAAAATGTTTCCATGTTCATCCGACTCCTCAGTGAAATCCTGATGCTTCTGTCAGTTCGGACATGTCCATAAACCTGCAGTCATTAACTGTAGTGTGTGTGTGTGTGTGTGTGTGTGTGTGTGTGTGTTTCAGCGTCAGTGCCGCAGTTCACCAACTCCCCGACCATGATTGTGATGGTGGGACTCCCAGCGCGAGGGAAAACCTACATCTCCACGAAGCTCACCAGGTACCTGAACTGGATCGGCGTCAAAACCAAAGGTATGATGCCCCCCCACCCCACCCCCGCCCTGAAACACTGTCAGTCTTGGTAATAAGTTTTGGAGCTGCTGCTGATGTAACAGTGGACCCTCCTCTTAAGCTCTGATTACATGTTCAGAGTGCGCTCAGGTCTGAGTGATGCAGATTTCATCATCAGATGGTGAGTGCAAAGATCTGTTTGTTTATGGGGGGGTTGTGACTGTGTGGGCTCTTCCACAGAGTTTTCACTGTATGCTCTCCAGTCTTCAGAGAAGTGTAACAGGAGTGACTCTTTGGCCGTGTCCAGAGTATCATCAGGCCTCATTCAGTCCGTTGCGTGTTGCCAAAACACTTGTAGGCCTTCGGCCGGACTCTGCAGGAAGGCGCTCGGTGGTATTTGGCACCAGCGTGTTAGCAGCACATACTCGAAGGCACCTGCAGACTGCCAGCTTTCAAAGACCTAATAAGGTCATTCCAGCCAGCATGGAGCTGATGAACCTGTACACGGCATTAAGTTTAAATTATGATAAATCATAAGATGAAGCACCGCTGTGATTCCTCCATCCTCCTCCTCATGGTCATGATAACAGCTGCAGGTTGTAAATGATACAAATAATCATACATTTAACTCAGTTTTCTTCTGTTATGGAGACAGAAATTATCCACAGAGACCAAAGCAGTTTCTGTATCAGCTGTAAACATGTTCATTTCTGCTGGAAAGGTTTAACATGGGAGTCTATGGGGACTGACTCTGTGTCGCCTCTGCTGGACACCAGAGGAACTGCAGCTTTTGGTCATTTTCATTCATCTAAAGCAGCTGTTCCCAAAGTCAGGAGTGCTGCAGCCCACTTAAAAATTCCATGTTAAATTCCAAATGAGGTCAGAGTAATGAGTGATTGCACAAACTAACCACCTCCTAGTTTTAATTCACTTTTCATATAAATAAATACATTTATATAAATGTGTAACTGAACATGTGAGTGATTTCAAACTGAATTTCTGTTATTACCGCAGCCCCCTCCCCCCGCAGTACTTTCGTGGCCCACATTTTGGGAACCTCTGGTCTAAAGAATCATGATTAAAACATGCTGCTGCGGTTCCTGGTGTCAGGTCCTTTCATGCTGATGAACATCCTGTGTGGTCAGTGAGGAGCTCGTTCATATCGAGCTGCAGAAACACTGACCTGAACGGCTGATTCAGGAGTCCTGCAGCTTTAAGTGACCTGCAGGTCACATCCATCTGTGACGGTCACGGCTAAAAATCAGCAGCTAGCCTTCTCGTTGGCATGTTTGGCTCTAAATGCAGCCTCACCTGTAATCTCTCAGCCTGGCTAACTGTTTTTAGAGTTTTATATGCTGTAAGTTTTTAATATCTGTGTTATATCCAGATACAACATTTCTCAGCACTGTCTGATCAGCAGCATCGTGGTTCTCTCTGTTCCAGTGTTTAATGTGGGCCAGTACAGGAGAGAGGCCACGTGTTCCTACAACAGCTACGAGTTCTTCAGACCCGACAACCAGGAGGCCATGAAGATTCGCAAGTACGACCCTTCAGCTTCACATCAGTCACACCTCTGTGTGGGGGTGTAACTGTAATCCAGACCACACAGTGTTTTAGAAATACTACCGTACTGAGCACAAGTCTTAAGTCAGCCCACATTTCTTTGGCTGCTGTTTCTCTCATTTTCAGTGATTTGGTGCACTCAGGGATGAAGCGATGCAAACACACATATTAAAGCATGTAGAAAATATAACTGTAAAACCAGGACGAGTCCTTTAGGATGTCTGATGTTTTGGTCCGACAGCGAGAACCGAAGAGCTCCTCCAGGGCAGGTACAGGTGAGCTGGTGAGGTTTGCAGAGCTGTTTGTCAGCTGCTCAGTTATGAACACAGAAGATTTTGATGCAACACCATCCTGAAAGTAACTGATTGGAAACAGCTTCATTTTTCAGCATGACAATCAGTGATCCCAAACACATCCCTGGATAGAGTTCCACTGTGTGTTCTTCTATCAGTCATGGATCAGCCCCCCCAGAGCCCGGACCTCTGATGATCCTGAGCGAACAGAACCAAAGGCAGAAACATCCAAAGAAGAGCTCTGAATGTCCTTCAGGAAGCTGGAGAACTGCTCTTTCAAATGATTTCTCTCTGTAGTCAGAGTGAACCAACATGACTGCAGGAGCAGTTTATTGAAAAGACAAATGGACATAAAGCAAAGCGCTGCCTCGGGGTTTGGCTGTAGCAGAAGTCTTCCCGGGCCCTCGGGGGCTCTCACTTTTATTTAAATTTCCACTCCACGGTCTCACCCTGCAGCTGTTCAGGTTCTTGGAATAACAGGTTTTTCCAGTCCTTGTCTTTCACCGTTAGTGGGTCACTGACCTGATCTCACTGCCTGCTGTGCCATATCCCAGCAGTGACCCTCAGGTACCGCTCATCCCCCAACAAGCTCAGAGCTAAAAAAAAAAAAATTGGGCATGAGGAAAAAACTGCTGTCCCAAACACAACACACATTCACAGACACACGCTCACACTCACAGATACACATAATATTGAGCTTGTGCAGCTCTTGCTTTTCAGACACTCCTCATATGTGAGGGATTATATGAGAGCATCATCTGGAGCAACTCTGATATTCCAGCTTAATTATGTCAGCCAGCTTTAAACGCTCCGGTGTTTTTCTCACTACCTTCCAGTTTCTCTCTGGAATAACTGAGCAGCTCAGTAGTTCTGCAAACATAACGTTACACATTCCACATCTAATGTTTCACAGTGGTACAAGTCCAGAGGCCAGAGTTCCTATATCCATGAAATAATAAATATACTGTATGTTAGCATGCATGGAAACAGCTGCACCCATTTCCTGTTTTCTTAGCAAAGTATAAAGAAATGAGGGGTGACTCAAGACTTTTGCACAGTGCTGTACATTATTAATGCCTTTGTGTGTCTGTGTGTGTGTGTGTGTACTCAGGGCCTGTGCTGTCGCTGCCCTCAAAGATGTGTGTGAGTACTTCAACAGAGAGCTGGGTCAGGTGGTGGTGAGTGAACGCTTCTGTTTTCCTTCCCCAAAAACACACACACATGTGCACACACACACACGCGCGCACACAGGTCAGCTCAGCCTCCTCTTCCTCACTGAATCATGTTTCAGCGTTCCGGCCTCGGCTGCTTCGTGTTGGTGAGGAGCTGAGCTCAGTGATCACAGGATAACGGGGGCGGAGCTTCAGGATCGTTACAGATTAAACGAACTTTAAATATGAAGCATTCAATACAGTTTCTCCTCTTTTGTTTGCCAAACACTTTGTGACACATACATGAATGAATGTAAAATGTCAGTTTAAACATTTGTTTCTGTGCTGCCAATAAAACCTGGATTCATGTCTCTGTAAGGTTTTTGATGCCACCAACACCACCGCGGAGCGCAGAGAGGTCATCCTGAACTTTGCCAAAGAAAATGGCTACAAGGTTTCCTTTCTCACCGTTTTAAAACCATAAAAATAGAAATTTGTGTGTCAAACGTTACAGATTCTGTTTCCCTTCCTGTCCAGGTTTTCTTTGTGGAGTCCATATGTGACGACCCAGATATCATCGCTGAGAATATTAAAGTAAGTGAGCTGCTGCCCGGAGCCCCGCGGTGCTGTCCATCTGTTTCTGTTGGGACTGAACCGAGCCCACTGTGGCAGGTCACGGGGGTCTTGGCAGGACCTGGAGTGGATTTTGTTCCAAAACAGAAACATATGGAGGCTTGGCTCCTCCCACTTCTCTCAGTTCCCCTTCAGATTAGCTGCTTTCAGACATGCGTCTGTCCTCAGTCGTAACTCCTCTTTCTCTCTCTGATAACAGCAGGTGAAGCTGAGCAGCCCAGACTACACAGGCTGTGACAAAGAGGAGGCCGTGGCCGACTTCCTGAAGAGGATCGAATGTTATAAAATGACCTACGTCCCCCTCGACGACACCAAGGACAGGTGAGGCGTCTGCTGTGTTAAAGCAGCTCAGTGCTGCTCAGTTACATCCACACTGGATCCGTTTACATTTGCAGAGTTAATATTTGCTGCTGTCGATGCCACTGAGGCCCAAACAGATGTGGTGGCTGCGTCTGGATGGACTTTGTTGACGAGGAAACTCGTTTTTCTCGTTTTTCTGCAGGAACTTGTCGTACATTAAAATCTTCGACGTGGGCAGCAGGTACCTGGTGAACCGGGTGCAGGACCACATTCAGAGCAGGATAGTCTACTACCTCATGAACATCCACGTCACCCCGAGGTCCATCTACCTGTGTCGCCACGGTGAGAGCGAACTCAACCTGATGGGTCGCATCGGCGGCGACTCTGGGCTTTCATGTCGCGGGGCAAAGGTCAGAGTCCACGTTTGGTTTTGTTTTTAATGCAGAGGTGACGTTGCGTTATGCTGCTGTGACTCTGACTTGGCGCCACCTTCTGTTGCACGTGTGTCAGTTTGCCAGCACTCTGGGTGCGTACATGCGGGGGCAGAGCATCAGTGACCTGAAGGTGTGGACGAGCCACATGAAGAGGACCATCCAAACCGCGGAGGCTCTGGGAGTCCAGTATGAACAATGGAAAGCCCTCAACGAGATCGACGCCGTAAGTAACGAACTTTGGCCGCTTTGTATTGATGTTTGTTTGTAAGAGTGAAAACATCTGAGTTTGTCTTTCCGCGCGTTTGACGTCAGGGGGTTTGTGAGGAGATGACGTACGAGGAGATTCAGGAGCATTACCCCGAGGAGTTCGCACTGAGGGACCAAGACAAGTACCGCTACCGCTACCCGAAAGGAGAGGTGGGTGTGAGAGTGAAGCTAAACCTGCATTCCTTCTGATGTCCAGCAGGGGGCGACTCCTCTGTGTTGTTTCAGGTCTTACTGAATAAACATGAAGTTAATTTTTTAAGTTATGGCCCCACAGATGGTAACTCGCTGCTGTAGGGCAGCGAACATGCTTTACAGTGAGACACACACTGAAGTAACACGTATCTGTCTCTCAGTCGTACGAGGACCTGGTCCAGCGTCTGGAGCCGGTCATCATGGAGCTGGAGAGGCAGGAGAACGTTCTGGTCATCTGTCACCAGGCGGTGATGAGGTGTCTGCTGGCCTACTTCCTGGACAAGAGCGCTAGTGAGAAAAATCCATTTCTTTACATTTTCTTTAATGCTTCATCACCGCTGGGGAAAATTACAGTCTCAGTCAGGTTTACTGGACCTGCGCTCATCAATGATGAACGGCTTCATAATTTCCATCAACTTAAAGAACTACCGGATGAAGGGCTTATATTATGAATTATAGCCAGCAGGGTGACAGGGTACAGACTCGAGTGCATTTTGTGTTGTGACTGTGTCACATAAAAGGTGAACGTTCCTTATCAGAAGTGCCTTAAGCCTGCATGTGACCAGCAGGGGGCGACTCCTCTGTTATAAGAAGAAGTCTGATTGTATAAAAGTCTTAGAGAAAATGAGGCTCCTGCTCACTCAGGCTCTGGTTTCACATCTTACTGAATAAAACATGATGTTCATTTTGGAAATTATGGTCTAATAAGAGTCAAAAGGAGCATGAAGCACTGGAGTGTCACAACCAGCTCTTCACATCAAGTTATTAAATAAGAAAATAACTCAAAATGCTAAAATGACAAACTTTAAGGATAAGTCAGATGATCATTCTGGTTCCTGTTACACAAAATGATCCAAACAGTTTGATGAGGTTTATTTGTTACATACACAGTGAAATGTATTTTGTACCTGCAGCTGATGGTAAGAACATATAAACAGTAATAAAATATAAAAATATCTAGGTAAAAATATATAATTCTAGCTGTTGGTTTGTTTGGAATGAATCCCGGCCCTGACTCCACCTTATTGATCTAAAGCAGTCACCGTCCTCAGTTTACTGTCCGTGAGGACGTTTAATGTGACCGACAGCTCTGAGTACATTTGCAGAGTCACAGGTTTGTTTCTCTGTGGTTAAAGGGTGTGACGGCAGCAATTATTACACACATTGTGATTAAACAAAGGTAACATCTCGGTGTGTTTCAGGTGAACTGCCGTACCTGAAGTGTCCTCTCCACACCGTTCTGAAACTCACCCCCGTCGCCTACGGTCAGTCTCAGCGGTCTGCAGCTCCGCCTTTACTTCCTCATTAAAACAAGCCACGCCTCCACTTTTAAACAAATCAAACCAACAAGCTCAAACAGCCGTGAGCTGTGACGTGCACATCGTGACCTCTTTGTGTTTCTCTCAGGTTGCAAAGTGGAGTCGGTCTTCCTCAACATCGAGGCAGTCAACACGCACAGGGACAAGCCGGTGGTAAATATCAATATCATTTTTTTTTTTTTTTTTTTTTAAGGAGACAGAAGCAGAGGAGGGCAGGGAGTTACTGTGTCTGCAGGGCCTCGAGGTTAAAGTGGTTGGAGATATTAAATAAATCAAACTGATTTGACAAAAATAGACCACCACCCCCCCATAATGAGTCTGTCTTTCTCAGAACGTGGACGTGAACAGAGAGCCGGCGGAGGCGCTGGAGACGGTCCCTGAACACATCTAAAGGAGGACGGCGGCACAGCAGGGAGCCCGTTTTATTTGCTGATGGAAAGTGGCCTTTTATTTTATTTTAATCGAAGTAATCTTAGAGATCGTCGTTATCGTGGTTGTTGTGACAGTTTTAAGGATCACAGCACTGAAAATGAGACATTTCTCCTGTGGCAGCCTCTTTCCATTGTAAATGCACTTTATAATGCAGGCCCAGGCCAAATGAAGGGGAGTCTCCCACTGTGAAAAAAAAAATATACTGCTGAACATGTGACAGGTGATCTCACCTGAGCTGTAGGAACCAATGTGAAATCAGTCAGAAAGCCGGGTTGAGCCGTGTTATATAAAGTTATCCGTACCCGCAGACATGGTTAGCAGCTCCAGCTGCCTTTAGCCACAGCGCTGTTACCGTAACGAAGCTCAAAGAGCCTTAAAGGACAGTTTAGATTTTATTTTTATTCCTGAGGGTGAAACATGGACGTCACCTTCATGCCAGGGGTCGGGGGTCAGGGGTCAGTTGGTAAATGGACCAATATTTATATTGGATTTTTTTTCTAATCTTATCGACTACTTAAAGCCACGTTCACCCATTCAAACAGCATTTCCCCCTCACACACACACACACACACACACACAGAGGTGTGATCCTCACCTGAACAAATTCTTTCAGGTGAGAAATAAAAACAGTCTCTGAGTCAGGTGCTTCTCAGCAGCCCTGAGAACTTCCACGATTGGTTAAACTCGGAGAAAATAACCACACCAAAAGCAAACATGAACAGCAAAGCCTTGTATCAAACTGGAACCACAGCTATCGCCACCTGGTGGCCTTCAGATAGAATGCAGGTTTTCTGCACTATCTTCATTATTGTGACGGGGAAGCTACGTCCATGTTTTTATTTTATTTTTTTAACATTCTGCTCATTTAATCTGCACAAACTGATGTTTTTATGACAGATTTTTCTGTGATGCTGAGACTCGTGATGTTGAATGTTAGTTGGACAGCAGAGGCTGGTTTACCCTCAGAGCTGCTCACTGAAAGAGAAGGCAGTAGAGTCTGTGTAAAGAGGAAGTGATGTATCTAATAACCATCAGCTTTAGCTTTTTCAGATCTTTTTTTTTTAAATGACCCACCTGCCCGGATGTCTGCAGATGAGCCTGAAGGCTCCACATATTCTCCCCCCCCCGCAGACGCTCAGTCAGCAGATCAGCTGAGAGCTCCCTGATTGGATTCAGCACCTGGCGGCTGGTTTTTGGATGAATGTGGTTTTTGGTAGTTGTCGGTATTCAAACAGAGAAATGAGGCCTTCAAAGCAAAAACAGAATTCCTGAGTAAAACACGAGGGGACACTAACTGCCCGATACCTTAATGTGCCTCATTGACACAAAACACACAATTACTCTATGCACCCTCCACACACAGACACACACTCGGGGTGTGTACTGACGGGGTCGTTTTAACGAGGGTGGGGGTCCGGTGCATCTGATTTCTAATATTTAAAAACTACACTGACTGTTCGTGGTTCTGATGATGGGTTTACTGTAGATAAGTTCTGATCACTCGTTAGGTTTCCTGGCCTCACTGATGCAGGATCACTGGTATCATGAATGTGTTAACACTGTGCGCTCATTCAGCTGTTTAGGAGGCAGAGTTGTTAATCACAGGCGGCACGATCAGAATGATGAAGTATTAAAGTCACTGAAGATCAATAATATATCAGTTCTTTTAGGACCGACACAAACAGGTTAGAACTAAGTCTAAACAGCCATGTGGCCATTAGAGGAACTGCAGTTTCAGGTATTTTGCATTGGTTTACTGCTCTGCGGGTTCAGCTTTGATCTAAACACCCACAAAAATGCTTCCATTAAATGAATGCAGGAAAAGCAGAAATGAGGTTTGTGTGCATGTTTGTGTACCGCTTCTGCTCTGCAAATATTTCATACACACCTGTGCATGAAATCAAACAGGGGCTGACATGTATCCTGAGTTTCCAGATAATTAACTGGGCCAGCTGCATGCCAGCACACCTGAAGATAACGAGACTGTAGTGTACAGTTTTCAGAGCAGGGACCTGTTTCAGGTCTCCACCGTCTGCATACAACAACAGTTGCCCATTAAAGGAAACGTGTTCAGCTCAGAAACTGCAGCAAAACTGTTGATTTTAGTCCAAGTTCCCTCTGCAGTATTAATACAAAGTGTTCCAGCATCATGATGCGAGGAACCCGGAGTTAAACCCAGTGTACGCTTCAGTGTGGACCTCTGGCCACTTTGTGCTGCTCTGTAAAGGGAGTAGTACACACCTGTGTATTAAAATCTTCAGCTTTTTAGTAATTCTCACATATTTCAGCTGACTCAATCATAACTATCAAGTATTAAGACTAAATATACCTCAAAGCCTGCTGTTCACTACTGCACAGGCAGCCTGGGGGATGGTTAAACTACGGTTACCATGGCGACCTGCTGTAGTGGGGTTCATGATACCAGTGAACCTGATCTGGAGTCAGACTAACACACTTCTGTTTCTCACTGCAGGCCTCTGGTGTGTGCCAGCTTCAGTGTTGAGGGTTATGTGGGGTAGCAATAGAAAAACAACCTCCTCAGGGGATCCTCGATTTACACAAAAAAAAAAAAGGGACGCCAGCACGTGTTAGTGTAAATACATTATTGCATGTACTTCTGTCCACACAGGACGACCAGTGTCTGAGAAAACTGGCCTTTAGAATCAGTTTGTACTGTGAGTGGTAGCAACTCTGCAGCAATTGTGTGTTTAGATGATTTGTAGAGTAATCGTGCCCTTCTCTCGTCTGTGTGTAAACATGAGGTCATGCCCTCAGCTGTGACTGGGACGTCAATCAATGCAATTTCTGTTGGATCAATTATTAAAAAAACTTTATTTTATAAACTTGGAAAAATGACCTGCTGTTACATTTAAAATCCAGGCAATAAAATCAAAATGGATTCCAGAAATTTGTGCTTGTTTTTCATATTAAATGTTTAAAAAGATTTGAGGCTCACGCAGGACGAACACGAGGATGTAAACTAACCGGGAATCCTACTGTAACAGCATCTGTCTGCAAAATAACACTGAAAAACCGCAGCACTGACGCAGCTTCACCCAAAATAAATAACATGAAGGAGAAGCTGTGGAGCAGTTATCTCTGGCTGCTGCTGGTGGAGGCCTGGCTGGAGGTAGGGGTCGAATGAGCCTCTCTGTACTGCTGAATCCAGGTCTTAGGGTCCTGATCGTGAAGCTGAGATCCAACACAAAAATCATCATTAGAGATGAAAACTCTGGGCTGAACAGGTGTGTGCAGGTGTGTGCAGCTCCAGGAAACTTACTTCACCCACGAACTCCAGGATCTTGGCTTTGGACACCTCTGCATCCGCACGCTGACCCCAGCGAAACTCGTGCTCGATGGGCTCCGTGTGAGGGATTCGCACGTACTCCAGATACCTACACACACACACAGACACACACTCTAGGCCAACAGGACTCAAACTGCACATTAACAGAAGTGATTTGTTTTTGACAGACGACTCTGGTTGTAAAAAGAAGTGTGAATGAGGAAACGAGCCCACTGTGCACGTTTATGGGGTCATAATCTCCAGCTGCCAGCCTCTCATCTTCCTGAATAAAACATGATCACCTTTGACTCTAATGGGATCATAGTGTAGCCCTCTGAGACCTCTAATAGAACAAGTCTGTCAGACCATATTGTTACAGTTATACATGCTGTAGTGCACTAACCCACAGAGAAATTGAAAACCATTTCCTGTATCTACATATTATGCTAGATACAGAAACGCCATAGCTGTACATGCTAATGCACACGATAAAGTGCTTGGATTACGTTTTGTTGTTGGCACTTTCTCTGATTTTTGCGAACCTGTTAGAGGATACAGCGCTCTGGGACACACTGACTGCATTATATGCAAGTTAAATCCTCTGGTTTTATATGCAAAGGGACTCATTGCTCTATTGTATATGGTTGTTATTTTATTAGGGGCGGGACTCGATTAAAAAAAATTAATCGCAGTTTAATCACAGTTTAATATTTAACATGAGAAATATTAATTTAAGTTTGGTTGATGAATGAATCAATATTCATAAGCTTAAACTTCAAAATGTTATTTTCCCACCAGTCTGCTACACAGACCAACGAAGGGTGGAAGTACTCCTGTGATAAACAAACTCCTGAAAGTAAAGTTAAGCATCATAACTGGATAGTTTTATTCAACATTAATGTCTCACTTAATATAGTTGGAAATTAATCATTCTCTCAGCTGTATTCCTTGATGTTGTTAAGCTTGTTTTAACAGCTTATTTTGACTTAAATTAAACCACAAAAAGGAGAAAAAGTTCGTTCTCCGTTTAACCAGCTGCTTTTACACATCTGTGCTTCGCACTCACGGTTGCTAGACGAGATGAGGTATGCAGAGGTGAGGGCAGGTGACGCTGATATGAAGGCGAGCCGCTCACTGTGTACAGCCGCTCACTGTGTACAGGTGTAACCTGTACAGGTTACACCTGTACAGGTTACACCTGCCTCTTGCCCTGTGCCAGCTGGGACAGGCTCCAGCCCCCCCGCAACCCTGAACAGGATAAGCAGTAGAGAATGGATGGATGGACCGTCTCACTCTACAAACACACAGGTCCTACTGTGAATGTCAATAATTTCCCTTTGACCTTTACCTTGAGGTCAGGGTCACTGAGATCAGAATTCGTCTGAGCTCTTTAGTCACACAACATTTTCAGAGAAATCTGACCTCTGACCTTGAGCCAATTATGGCAAAAATGTAAGCAGGTGATCCAGGGGTCGTACACATTTGAATCAGACTGGCAGTTTTGCTGTAATAGGTTAACACACACAAACATACCAAAAACAATATCCTATCCCCAACAAAGTAAACTACATGCTGTGGTTGAACTCATCCTGACTGGAGTATAAAAACATGATGACTCGTTAACAAACTGATATTAAAGCTCATGAAGTTCAGTAATGTTTGGAGTGAGTGCTGCTCCAGCCACGGTGCTGCGGTGGTCTGCTGTGCTGCACCCTCCTGCTGCTCTGTGGTGTGGTATAAACCAGAGTCTACGGTCTGACAGAAACTGGCTCTGAACACACCAGTACAGTACGGTCACAGCCGGGCTCGAACCTGCGACCTTCTGATCACACAGCTCATCCTTTAGAAGCCTGAGCTATTACCAGGCTGCTATAATCAGGCATCCAGGTACTTCACACCCTCTCCACACTTTCAAAGGTGGGGGTGGGGCAAAAAAAAAAAAAAAATTTTACATGCACCTAGGTAATCAGACTACAATCAGTTTAGCGCAAAAGCTTTATACATACATCAGGTTACAGGAAGGAAAATATCCTATAAACTGGCATTCATATTTTTACTTATAGATATGAATTCAGTGCATTTTATTCAAAATCAGGAAAGTGATGTTTAAATGGAGCCGGATGCTGAATGAGTCACATTCATTTATCAGATCACTACTCTGTATCAGCACACACCTGAAGCTGGGATGGAGCATCTCCAGCATCGAGTCACCAAACCCAGAAAAACCAGCCAGCTCATTAAAAACGGAGGTCAGAGCAGACGTGAGACAGCTGCAGAGATCCTGCTGCTAACAGCACGATTATGAACTCTGTCACTCAGACCGAAGCGGCCCCTGACAGACTCAGTCACAGAGACTGTAACACACCTATTAGAGCGAGCTCACTCTGCAAATCTGAAGAACCAAAGTCTCATTTAACTGAGAAACTGCATATATTTCACTGATGTGACTGATCTCAGAGCTGCTTCTTTTGTAGGCTAAATATTTGCGTGAGCATGACAGAGACATCCTGACCACAGTGCCTGTAAGCACCTAAGTTAATTACCTTTGACGCACAAACTCATCTGTGACCATCTTCCTCACGTCCCCAAACTCCTCGTGCTTCTCTCTGCGGAAAGCGAACAGAAACATTGAGGTTTGTGTCGACAGGCTGCTGAATGCAGAGCGATGCTGCGCGGCCTCACCCCGGGTCCACGCGCAGCTTCTTCAGAGTGTTCCAGATCAGGTCTGTGAAACGAGCAGAGATCACACGTCTGTCTCTGGTGATGAAATAATCTGTGTTCATTTGTGGACGAAGGCTCTGAAACTCACTCTCTCTGACGACCCCGCCTTTCATGAAAATGACGCTCAGGATCACGAACAGCAGACCCATCTTTGGACTGGATGGGCTTCTACACACGAACAAAGATTCAAACTCACACTGTTAAACAAACGCAGTTTATCTGATCGATGTGTAAAACTCGATGGGATATTTAAAGCTGTTGCTTTGGAGTGTAGGAGTTAGTCCCTGATCAATATAGCAAGAATATACTCAGGAATACTCACTTGATCGGAGAGGCTCTTTCCGGAGTCTCCAGATTATTGACCAATATGTACATTTTATTTTTTGGGTCGATTTCCACGAGTTTGAGGCCAAATACCTGTTTAAAGGAGCAGAGCAGCACTGAGACAGCTTCATCTTTTTAAATCAAGCTTCTGCTGCTCTGCGACTCCACAAACCTGGTCAAACGTTCGCGCTGCCCTCTTTAGGATCTCGGGGTAGATGTTTCTGTAGTCTTTCACTACATGTTTCACCAGGTCTGAAACACACAGAGGAGCTGAGATTCATCTTTGTCTTATATGAGTGTCTGCAGTCCAAAGCAGGCAAATCGAAGACTTTTAAAACCTTCTAAAAACTCCTTTAAGTCAAATCTGTGCAGACTTGGAATAGAAATGCACATGTAGAGTGAATCTGTGCAGGTAAACAATGTCTGTTAAACTGAAACTGTTTATTAATGTAACAACAAACCAGAAATCTCACTCTTGTCCCAAACAATCACTTCAGACTCACAACACAGCAAACCTGGCAACCCACTGCATCCACACTGACCCTGCAGGCCTGAACACAGCGCACTGCTACTTTGTTAAAATGTTTGACTGACTCGTTTCACCTTTTTCTGCTCCTTAACGGTTAGTTTCACCGTTACTCTTGTTTTACTTACAAGTTCAGCATCTTAAACCTGAATGAGGTTTCATGGTGTTCTGTCCTCAGAGCTGGAAAGCTGCCATGTGCTAAATCAGGGGTGGGCAAACTTTGGCTCTGGGGCCACATTGACGTTTTGAAATTTGACAGACGGGCCGAGCCAGCACCAGGTGCACGCATATCAAACATAAACATAAAAAAGGCATTACAGTGTTAATACTTACGTTTTGTTGTAGTCATCAATCATAATTATGATATGATTTGATTCGGGCAATTCTGCACCAATCTTCAGTGGGCCGGATTTAAAAAACCAACGGGCTAGGTGTGGCCCACGGGTTGTAGTTTGCCCACCCCTGTGCTAAAGGCTCCCTGCCTGTTGTGGTGTGGCTGTACCTGCTCGGCGTACAGGAATCTTCTTCTGGTCCTTCACCAGGAAGTACTGCACCACCTCAGCAGTCTGCAGACAAACGAGTGAGGGAAAAAAATTAAACTCAAGTTATTGATCGCTGACCATCAAACTCTGGATTTCAGCTCAGGTGTTACCTTTTGGTCGACCTGCGCAGGTGTGAGTTTCTCCAGGCCTCTCTGCACCTGTGACGTGCTCGGCTGAGTGAAGGTTGCGTCGTCATCCTCGTCCTGAGCCACTAAGTTGCCGCTTTGTCTCTGTGTGAAATCATTCTCCATGAAAACTCACTGACACCCTCATTGAGCTCATTTTTTATCTACAATAACTTTAATAACCAGCTGCCACAGATGGACACGATAAGGTTCTCGCAGTAATCACCACATGAGCGCACCTTCAGAAGGTTCAAGCTAATAAATATTAAGCTCCACCAGTCTTAGGTTTCAAAGGGAAGGAGGCAATGCTGCAAAAGCAAGACCAGCAGCCAAGAACCTCCATCGATGCTGCACCGACCTTAGGACCAGGAGATACGGGTCAGCCTCAGAGGACAGGTGCTCCTTCCAGAGGAGGTGGCAGTGACCGCCTCACCACTATCAGGGACAGGCCCATTCATCCAGCTGCTTCAGCTGTTTCTCCTTGTAGCATCTCTGAGGTTTAATAAACCAGGCAGAATGCACTTTTAGGAGTTTTTCTGCGCCATAGACATTAAATTAGTGCAGTTTTACTGAAACTATATCCCAAGATGCTCAGAGTGAGTGAGAAAACTCCTGCTGTAGGTCGTGACTCATGGAGGGAGTGAAAACAGATTAAGTGTGTTTTTGAGCCCTGAAAATTTAGCTTATCATTTATCATACCTCACAGCACTTCTTTGTTATTCAGCGTGCTCTACGAATAAACTTGACTTGCATACATCAGAAACTGGTTTTAATCGGTCTTCAGCTTCACTGTGGAAATCCAGGCTGGATTTGGCAGGTTCGGGTGCAGCAGTTTTTGATGTGGACCTGATGTGGTCTTGATCATTAACCGCTTTAGCACAGCACCTCTCTAACTGCCAAATCACACTGCAGACACTCGCAGAGTGACGAGGATTTCTCCTGGGGAGGGAATGAAGGACTTACTCTCTGAGACGAGCTCTGTGTGCTGGACGGCCTCTTCCTCTGCGTCATGGCGATGCACCACCTGATCAACACAGGAAACAGGAAGCTCAGTGTGTTTCAGTTAGGCTGGCCAGGTGTCTCTCTCTTTACGTGCCCCACATCTTCAAACAAAGTCCCCATATTTACTGGTTCTGCAGGGCTTTTCTAAAGCCTGGCTTTTACCTCCTGTAGATGAAGGGAAGGCTTTTTATCAGTCAGGTGATCAATCTGCAACCAAAAGCCTCAAACTTTGCAGATTTTGTTGAATATGATAGAAATGAAACTGCAGTATTTTTATTCTTCAGCAGACACATCTATGACCCATGCTCGGTGTTCTGACTGAGGGAAGGAGGTTCTCATCCAAAGGTCTGCAGTCTCGTCTTTGGTCTCACCCATGACGGAGACGGTGGAGTGGAAGACACTGGTGTGCATTATAACGTGCTGAGATCAGGAGCCGCCTTTGACTGATCTGTGTGCCGCAGGTGCACACGGCCACTCTGCGGAGCCGGGCCTGAAGCGCTGTCAGCCTTTCAGCTCTCACCTGGTCCACTTTGTCCCACGTTTAGTTTGTTGGGACCTGGCCACCCGAAATACACGGTGTGTGTGTGTCGGTGTATTTTTAACGATAAAAACTGCAAACGGAACAAAACCTAAAACCCGGAAGTGAGCGCGTTAATGCTAAAACCCGAGCAGAGAGCGCGGGCTGACCCCCGGCTTTAAACAGGCTTCACCCGCAGTAACCAGACTTCAGCGGCACTAACACAACATCCAAGAAGCTCACATAAAAATACAAAGACTCACTTTGTTGCGCTGCCGTTTCCAAATGGTCAAATTCCCGCTAATGCCGCACGTAGACGCCCACTGATGACGCAGAACGCGCGCGCCGTTATTCCTTTCTCCAAAAACTGACCTGAGCACCCCTGACAAACCTGAGCCTTTGACCCCTGTGAGGCTGCAGGACTGTCACACTGAGGCAGTCATTTTATTTGAACGAAATCTCACCTTTGGCTGTTTCCATGGAAACGGAAGATAACTGCATCCCAGGACAAAAACAGTCAGATTAGAGTCAAAGGTTTTAATAAAAATATTAGCAGCAGAAAAAACGGAAATAATGATGTATGGGTCCGTGAATTTAAAATGTTTTATTTAAACATTTAAACGGGTTCGATCCCGGAAGCACCGGACCTTCTGGCTTCATTCATCACATGCAGTTTATTCTACAAATTAAAACATGTTAAATGAAACCATTAACATCTGAGATGATCTTCAAATAACTGTGATTTTTTTTGCAGACTTTTGCAACAATTTTCAGCCTAAAAAGACTTTCCCTGCACACCTGTGTTAACTTCTGAGTGTCATTTAGAAATGGAAGAAGATAAGATCAATTTAACTTCATAATAACGTCTGATGTTTATGGATGTGCTAGCCTGACACCTGAGAACATGCAAACTGCTGGAAGAACTAAAATACTGTATGTGACTTTGGATTTATTATCATTTAAATGCCATTTTAATCGTCTGTTCATCTGAATGAGGGACATCAAACTCATTTCACATCGTGAGCCACGTACAGCCCACTTTGACCTTTAGTGGACGGAACAGTGAAAATCTGTCAGTATAAGAAGTTTAGCTGCACATTCAATCCCTGACACATCTCAGTATAAGAATAAGAAGTTCAATTTCAGCAGCATGTCCCAGTTTTTTCTACATGCTACAGAAATGCTGAAAATGAAATAAATCTCTCAGCACAACTTTTTAAATTGTAAGAAATAAACATTCTGGTAACTCATTCCTCAAACTGTCCTTTCATTATTAAACAGAAAGCTTCCATTAATTCACAGAATTAAGGATTAGAGTCTTAGCTGGGCTCACTCCAGCCCCCGGGCCTTATGTTTGACACCCCTGTAGGTTCTCAGTCATCCAGGCCACGGTGGTCTCTGGAGTTTGGAAAAAGGCGACTGCACTTCTTTGAGCTTCATCTCTCATCTGAAAGACTTCTTCTGGACCAACAGATGCACCACATGAGACGTTTGAGTTTTATAGAATAAATTAGTTTAAACAGCAAACATGCATCCTGAGTAACCCATATATGAATAAAGTTTTTTCAGTAGGGAAAGCCCCCCCCCCCCCCCCCCCCCCCCCCCCAGTTGTCATTGCAGTGCAGTATTTGTACTCTGTCGTCCTGTGGGCACCAGGGGGCGCTGTTTCTCCAGTCTGTGAACGCACCTGCTGCAGGTATTTATTGTACAGAAAAGTATAAAAGCAGTATTGTTTTAACTGTGCCTAAAGAAGTGTGAGACTAAAGAAGCGAGTTCATGAATTTATGAGTGATCGTAAAGACAAATGATTTACAGGAAAAGCGGCTCCTCTCATTCCGCTCAGCTCTGTGAGGCAAAGTCCGCAGATAGACAGACAGACAGACAGCTGACCGTCTCACCCTCCCCTGCCGGGACAACAGCGGTGTGAGGTGGACTGTTCCCCAGCGCGCTGCTCGGGCCATGCGGGGTCGGCAGGATGGCGGAAAAACCCAAAGTTTCTCCGCTCAAGAACTTCGTGGCTGGGGGGGTCGGGGGAGCGTGTCTGCTGCTGGCCGGACACCCCCTGGACACCATCAAGGTGAGAGCTGCAGCTCGAGCTGAGCTTTAACACACTTTATTTTAATGTTCAGGCAAAGACAGAAATATTCAGCCCCCGTTTGCAGTTACCTGTCTCAGAGCGGTCCTCAGGTGTTTCTGTTTGTTGAAGCGGAGTCGGTGGAACCGTCAGAGATCGTGTAGGTGCGGAACAGATTACCGAGAAATCAGCTTAAACTGTCACCCAGGCGCCACCTGACCGCGGGATAATGAGCTGCACAGAGACCATGGAGGACCCGGTGGCTTGGTTCAAAGCGTGAAAATTACACAGTGAAAGCTGCAAAGTAGGCCCGTGCGTCAAAGTGATGTTGCAGTTATGTGAATTAATACGTAACACGGAGATCCTGGTTAGAGGATCGGAGAGGCCGGCTGCAGTGAGAAGATCTAGGAGCAGGTGCCTGTCCATGTAGAGCTTTACATGTTAATGAGACCTCCAGAATTATGGCTTAGAAAGCCAGAGTTACAAGATGAAACATGACAATTGTGATTTCAAATTAAATTTATATATTTAAACTGATAAAATGAACCAGTTTAATAAAAATCTGAACTCGTGTTGAGTTTTATGGCAGCATCACGCCTCTAAAGCTGTCACAGGTCAATGTTTCCAGCTGTGCAGCATCCTCTGCTTTAACATCAGTCTGTAAACATCTGGAACTGAGGAGAGCAGCTGCTGGACTTTGGGAGAGGAATGTTGTCCCATACTGTCTCATAGAGGATTCCAGCTGCTCAGCAGTCCTGGAGCTGCTTTGTCCTGTTTTTGGTTTCTGGGGCTCCAGATGTTCTCAGCTGGTCAAAGGTCAGGACTGCAGGCCGGTTCAGCACCTGGACTCTTCTGCTATGAAGTTGTGCTGCTGGAATAGCTGCAGGATGCAGTTTAGCATCATCCTGCTCAACATGAAGGCCTTCCATGAAGAAGACGTCTCACCTATCAGCGCTGATGGAGCGCCCCCCCCATACCATCAGAGATGCAGGCTTTGACCTGAGCTGAGAACGTCTGGATGCTCCCTCTGCTCCTCAGTCCAGAGTAAACTGCACACAGAGATTTCTCCTGACTCTCTGAATCTTCTGATGCTGTTATTACTGCATACGATGAGACATTCAGTCTTCAAAGTTTAATATTGAGGAACATTATTCTGAAAGTTTTCCACAGTTTGTAGATGCAGTTTTTTGCAGGTTGGTGAACCTCTGCCTCTCTAAAAGAGGCCCTTTATAGACCTGATCATCTCACGGACCTGCTGCCCATCAACCTGATCAGCTGCCAAATGTTCCTCCTGCTCTTTGTTAGCACCTCTCTCTTTTACACCCTTTTCTGCCCCTTCCAACTTTTTGGAGACATGCTGATGGCATCAAATTCAAAATTCAGCTCATATTTTTCATGAAATATTACAATGTCTCACTTTGGTATGAATTTAAAGATGAAACATAAAGACAATGAAAATTATCACATAGAAATTCATAATTATGAACAAAATTCACATGTATCTGTTACAAAGTGAGAATTGTGAGATAAAGCATCAAAATTCTGTTTAAACGTTTACAATGATAACCTGACACATGGATGGAAACCAGAAACCAGATAAGATGCAGTTTATCTGAATTTCAGTAACTGACAGCACCGCCCTGTTTATCAGGCACCCAGCAGCAGCTGTTAACCCCCCCAGCTCTGTCTCAGCACTCCTCTCTGTGTGTGTGTGTGTGTGTGTGTGTGTGTGTGTGTGTGTGTGTGTGTGTGTGTTCCAGGTGAGACTACAAACACAGCCCAAAGCTGCTCAGTACGTCCTCTACACAGGAACGTATGACTGCTTACGCAAGACCGTATCCAAGGAGGTGAGCACACGCATCACTTCCTGCTTATTAAAGTCACAGTTACAGAGATCACGGCCGATTTTCAGGTGCATTTTTAACACCTGCTCAAAAACAGGTAGACTGAAAAGCAGCACCTTCATTCTAAAGCCTCACATAAGAAACATAATAACAACATGCACAAAAACAGATAAAATCTTCCTGTACATTTATCATGTCTCTTCTCTGTGTGTGTGTGTGTGTGTGTGTGTGTCTGTGTGTGTTCAGGGCATCCTCGGTCTATATAAAGGTATGGGGGCTCCCCTGGCGGGCGTGGCTCCTATGATGGCCATCAGTTTCTTTGGTTTTGGTCTTGGAAAACAGCTCCAGCAGGCAGACTCTGGAAAACCGCTGACGTTAGTGCAGCCACACACACACACACACACACACACACACACACACACACAACCAGCAAACAGATTGTTTCCACACGCACGGCTCTGACGCACAACAGCACGACATATTACATTGTCATTATTTATTTAGTACACTCTTCTGCTTCTTCAGGAATGAAGGGGGCAAGCAGCAGCCAGGCGCTGCTCATCACTTTGTTAAAAGTGTGATAATCATTTACATATTTCCAAATAATCTGAAGTCTACATTTTACTTTAAGGTACTTTTGGCTTATTTCCCATGGAACAGTTTTACACTGGATGCACTTCCTGATGCGACCCTCCTATTTATCCGGGCTTGGGACAGACATCAGGAGGATGCTTGCTTGTAACCTCCTGAGCCTGTTCTTATGCCTCCTCCTTGTCTCAGACCACTCCACCCAGATCAGACTGTGCAACACTCAGAGAAACAGCTACAAAAGTAAAAGCCTTCATCTCAGACTGTAGAGGCCTCAGTTAGCATGTTAGAGGTTCACAGACTGAACAGGTAGGTCTTGTTTGGAGGGACAAAGAACATGAAGCATGGCTCAGGTTTGCAAAGCTGCAGCTGAACAAACCACAAGACTTTCAGATTTGCACAGATGAGACCAAAGTGCAGATGTTTGTCCATAATGCACATCAGCACAAACACCTCAGAGCAGCTGTCAGCACGGTGGAGGAGGGACG
This sequence comes from Archocentrus centrarchus, assembly GCF_007364275.1. Taxonomy (NCBI): domain Eukaryota; kingdom Metazoa; phylum Chordata; class Actinopteri; order Cichliformes; family Cichlidae; genus Archocentrus; species Archocentrus centrarchus. The sequence continues at coordinate 1,852,094 of NC_044352.1, read as the reverse complement.
AGGATCCCTGCAGTCACTGAGTGGACCATGAACTCCTCTGTAGACCAAAGTATTCAAGAGGCACACGTGAGGTCATCTGTCCCACTGTGTGGGGGGCTTCAGAGAGCTGTGCAGGTACGAATGCTGCAAAGCTCACTGAGCTGAAGCTACGCTATAGGAGAGTGGACCAAACTCCTCCACAGTGATGAGACAGACTGATGACCTCACACGGGAAAGGATTACTTCAACTTACTGCAGCTGAAGGAGGTTCTACAAGCTGCTGAATCAGGCGCTGGAATCAGTCTGTCACACAGCGCCTCGTCTTTGTTAAATAAATAATGACTCCGTGTAATATGCCATGTGCTGTTGTGCATCAGAGTTGTAGTCCAAATTAAGACCTGCTGAGCACCAGAAGATCTTTGATTGTGTCCTGTTACATAAACGCTCAGAACAGAAAGAAGGTGTTCTTTATTTTTAACCATGACTGTGTTTGTAGACTGGAACAGAGCCAGTTACACACCATCATTAAAACTGCACTTACCACAGCTAAAAGGAAAAATCGAACTATTACCCATAAACCTCATCATCCCTAAAACTTCCTCTCAACCTTCCAGCGCTCCCCTGAAGCTTACACACTGTTGCTTGTGTTTTTAATACTTTGAATACGTCCCTATATATAACCTTTCCTCTCCCTCCCTCCCTCTGCTGTCATTTGCTCATTTGAAGCAACACACCCACTTCACACCCCTTCCTGTTATCCTGACACCTCCACTACCCTCTGTCCATATGTATGAACTGTTCAGCATGTGATTGAGGCCACTGGCAGCTTCTGTCTCACCTCTGAAGCGTTTATAGCATCATAGTCAGCATAAACCCCTCCCTCTGTTCTTCATAGTTTCAGAGCATGGAGAGGAAGTCTCAAAGAAAGTCTTCTTCTTGCTCTTGGGAGGTCGGGCCAAGCTGTTCAATGCTCGTGTGTTGAATTTGTCTGCATACTTATTCCCAGGCTTCCTCATGTGTGCAGACGTGTCCCCATCCTACTGCAAACAGCTGATTTACAGAAACAATAAACTGTGAAAATACTGCAGCTGCAGCCACAGAGGCAGACATCTCACAAAGCAGAGCTGAGAGAGAGAGTGTGTGAAGAGTCCTGAATTTAAACTGAAAGCAGAGTTGGAGGCAGAACTACAACTTCTAGGAGGGGAAAGCTTTTTTACTGACTGAGTTTACATGTATCTGCTGACCACTGAAATTAAAGATAGTTAAATGGTTAATAATAGCTGCCTGGAAGAGTTCCCCGAGGTCACTGAGATGTCTGTCTGGGGGCGAGACTTGCTTCTAAAGGACTGAGCTCACATGCATCACCTGTTGTGTTTGCTCAGGTACGCTCAGATCTTCCTGTCTGGCTGTCTGGCAGGAGTGTTTACTACAGTGATCGTAGCTCCAGGAGAGAGGATCAAATGTTTACTGCAGGTAAATCTGTGTGTGTGTGTGTGTGTGTGTGTGTGTGTGTGTGTGTGTGTGTGTGTGTGTGTGTGTGTGTGTGTGTGTGTGTGTGTGTGTGTGTGTGTGTGTGCGCGCGCGCGCATTTGGATACATTTCAGGATGAAGACTTTGTGCCTGATTAAAACTGATATGGTTACTTTTTTGATAAAAAAGATGAAAGTACATGTAGTGTCATGTCCTGGGCCGGTGGCCCAGTGTTATGTTTTCTTGGTGTTTGTTATTTTCTCGGTTTCTATGTTGTCGTCTTGTTCCACATGTTTTCCTGGTGTCTAGTCTGCGTCTGCGTCTTTGTCTCCCCCTTCTGGCTTCCTGTTTTACTTTGATGGTCGTCTGTTCCTTGTCTTCAGTTTTGCTTTCCCCCCGTTAGGGTAATCATAATCACCTGTGTGCCCACCTGTTTCCTCTTCCCTCATCAGCCCCTCTGTGTATTTAAGTCTTGTGTTTCCCATGCTCCTGGTCGCGTCGTTGATGTTGTGTGCCTGTGTGTTCCTGTGTTCCTGTGGTTCCCCTTCGTCTCCCTTCTGAACGGTTTTTGTATTGTTTTTCCCTACTTTAATAAATGCCTTTAAGTTATGCCCATCTCCGGAGTCCTGCATGTTTGTCCTTCCTCGTCCGTTTCCTCCCCGGCCATGACATGTAGTTACATTTGACCGCTGAATCGTGCAGCTCAAAGTTAAACGTGCATCATGTGACTTTTATTTGTGCATTCAACACTTTGTTCTGCCTGAGTGGTTACAGTGTAACCCGACTAACTCAGCTCTCTCAAACTTCATTAATTGTAAGTAAAGGTTGTCAAATATGTGTTGTGCAGGTGCAGTTGAGTGGTGGAGGGTCCAAGTACGCAGGCCCATGGGACTGTGCAGTCAGGCTGTATAAGGAGCAGGGCATCCGCAGCGTCTACAAAGGGACTGTACTCACTCTCATCAGAGGTACACCCAGCTGTGGCTTGTGTAGCTGCATGTACATGTGTGAAGGTGTTGTGTAACCTTGTGTGTTGCTGTTTCTCTTTCCAGATGTGCCTTCTAATGGTCTGTACTTCCTCACATATGAATACCTCAAAGACTTCCTGACCCCTGAAGGTCAAAGGTCAGTCACCATTTGAATAGTTATGACTTCAGGTCCTGTAAACCTTTCCTTTCACTTATATGCATGACTCTGTGTGTCAGTGTGTCCCAGCTCAGCACTCCCAGGATCCTCCTGGCCGGTGGTGTAGCTGGAATACTGAACTGGACGATCGCTCTTCCTCCAGATGTGCTGAAGTCAAACTTCCAGACAGGTTAGAGCCAAATCCAAGAAAAGCTGCACACTGATAATGCTAATGCAGTTTTTTTAGACCATATGAAAGGTGGACATCACCATGACACCAACCACCAGTTTATGAAATCAGATTTCAGAGTTATGAGCTTTATGGCTGCCATGTTGGATTTTTGGATCCTGAAGTGATTAAAGGGTAACTAACACTAACTAGCTTTCTGGGCAAGCTGCATCCATGTGCTATAACAGCACAGGTACCTGCTAATCAGTGATCAGTAACAGCCAATCAAACCCCACAATCAAACTGGAGCTCTGCCTTCTTGGATGGTCTGTTAGTCCAATGAAGCCAAAGCAGCCATATTATTGGTCAGATAATTAAAAATGCTCCAAAAGGCTCCAACAGCATAAACACGCTCCAGAGGTCCAGTTCAGGGACCCCAGTTAGCTGAGGGGAAGCCTAGCAGACAGCTAGCAGCTACAGCCGCCTGTGTCACCATCCAACTGTCAGTCAGAGAGGCCACGCCCCTAATAATGCAGACTTTATTTATATCTATTTTTTTATTTCAGTTTTTATTTTCAAATGTTTGCTCAAATAAAGTATTCATATAATAATTCAAACTATTACAAAGATTAAACCATAAATATGTTTCACTTAAAACATAAAATATAACTTCCACTGGAAAGGATGTAAACAGAGAGCAGCTCCAAAGAATGCAAACTAATCAGTGTGTGTGTGTGTGTGTGTGTGTGTGTGTGTGTTTGTGTAGCTGCAGATGGGAAATACAGAGGTCTGGCTGATGTCCTGAGAACGCTGCTTCGAGAAGAAGGACCTAAAGCCCTCTACAAGGGCTTCAACGCCGTCTTTCTGCGAGCCTTCCCGGCCAACGCTGTAATGCTCACATTCAAAAATAAATACACTCTTTTATTACCACTCACATGAGTACAGCATACAGTCGAACACCATTCCTTTCTCCCCCTCTCAGGCTTGTTTTCTGGGATTTGAGGTGGCGTTAAAGGGCCTGAACATGGTCGCCCCGAGCTGGTGAAAGAAGACGAACTGTGCTGGCAGCGTTGAGTGTCTGTGGAGTCACGTGTCAGGATGGGGAAATAAAATCATTTCATTTTAAACCTACTTTTTAATATCGCTTTACAAATATATTTTTAAAATATTGACCTCTGTAATCCTCAGTGTGGGAGAAGTGTTGCGAAATCTCTGTATAATCCTCCTCCTGTCACCACCCTCATATTTTGAAACTGAATGTCACAGTCAGTCACCAGTTAGCTCCGCCCTAAATCCTCCCCTGCTTCCTGGACCATAACTTCCAAAATAAACATGTTTTATTTATTAAAACTGGAAATTAGCGCCTGAGACCATAAACTCATGAGGAAAGTGTTTAAGGTGCTCAGAGATCAGGTGAGCAGCAGGTTCATCCAATCAGACTGCTTTTTGCCCCCTGCTGGACATTAGAGAAAATGCAGTTTTAGGTCCTTCAGCATTCATTTCATGTCTGAAAAGTGAAGCAAAAAGTGAATATATGTGTGTGAAGCAGAATATTTTTATTAGTTTGGTTAATAAAGTCTTCAGTTTGCTGTATTAATAGTGTGAGTCTCACTTTATCCCAGTGCTGGATCACTAACAGGGCAAAGTGGGCTGCTGCACCATGAAGTACCAGTGGTGCCGGTGATACCAAAAATGTAGATATAAAACCTACACATTAAACTGAAGAAATAAACTCATATATAAACTTTTAAACATTCATTTTTGACTCCTGTCTTCGGAGCAAAGACTGTTTGGTTTCTCATTTCATTTTCTAGTTCTCTGAATAATACATAATCATGAGGATGTCCCGTGTCTTTTATTTATTTATCAGTAACATATCTATCTCTTCAGGGTCTGTGCTGTGATAACTGGCTCATTTCCAGCTGCTGTACCCTGACTGGGTGCTACTTTAGCCATTGGATTATTTTTAATGATTATTTTATTAAAGAGAAACACCGGGAAACACAAACCCTTTACCTTTGGCCTACTTCACAGCATCCGTTACCCAGAATACCTCGTTTCTCATTGCGGAAGTGGGTGATGGACTCCATTAAACACGGTCCGTCCTCTTTGTTTATGGAGCCTTAAGGTGTGTGAATACAGTAAAAATTCAAACTGAGCAGGCTACCTGCAGTAAACACGGCCACTCATTTCGTTTAATGCCGTTTAAGCGCACCTGCCTTAAAAACAACATTACCCACAATTCAGCGCGTGGCGGTTGCTTCCGCGGTCGGTGACCAGCAGCCTGCTGCTGAGACAGAAAGGTGAGGAGCGGGTTTAATGTCTTCGTGCAGGTTAAGAAACTAAACGGCGCGTTTTTCTCGGTTTTACAGGAAATGAAGGAAGTTTTTAGCTAACCGGACAAACTGCTGAGCTCCGCTAGCTGCAGCAGCACGTTCACGTTAACATGCATGAACTTTGAACTTTTACAGTTTGTTTTAATCGTCTCTGAACTGAAGCTCCTTAAAGCCTGACGACGTGTGTGTTTATGGATTTGTTCGGTTCAGTTCCTCTCTGGTTGCCGGCAGTCTTTGTATCGTTTGGTTGCATTACTTAAAACTTTAAAGTTTCTCTTACGCACGCTGCGTGGGTCAAATCTAATCCACGGTGGCCGAGAACCAGAAGTGACCTGCTCAGGACCGGTGTTACACCAAATTCTGCGACCCATCATATTCTGCGACCACAGGGGGCGATAGCGTACATCCCTCTGCATGTACGTGCTGAATGAGAGCTGAGCTGGGTGGCAGAAAATCTTATAAATCGTTTGAACCCCTTCCCAAAAAAGTGCTTGGAAACATTTATTTATCGTTTACCAATTTATTGAAGGATGGGTAGTAGTGGGTTTATGTATTTCAAACGATAGAATAAAAGCATTCAATGCAACGGTCCGTCCAGCTGTGTTCAATGTCAAATAAAAAAAACGCATTTCCTTCGTCAATGCGAACGAAATAATATTCCGTAAGGTTTACAATCTCCTGTTTTGGTGCTTACGCAGTTTACGTAAATAGTGTCCTTCTCGCTCGTATTCAGCACGTTCATGCAGAGGGATGTACGCTATCGCCCCCTGTGGTCGCAGAATATGATGGGTCGCAGAATGTGGTGTAACACCGGTCCCACCCTGCGGGACTTACGCTGAGATTGAGCCGGTGCTGCAGGCCTAACGGTCCTCTGTTAGAGATGAACAGATGTGGAATCAGCACCTGGTTGCTGGTTGTGTTGGACTTGGCAGTACAGGCCCAGGGCTGCCGCACTAATGCTGCTCTTCAGCAGCTCCTTCACGCAGGAGCCCCACCTGCAGCTTCTGTCGTTCAGCTTCCCTCCGTGTGGCTCTGTTTTCAGGTCTGTGGGTGGATGTAGTGCCAGTGGAGCGCCGTGATGCCCCTGGAGGTGAGATGGCCGTTCCCTCAGTGCCCCGCTCTGCCGTGGAGGATCTCCAGCTCACTGATCATGGGCATGGTGGGCTCCTACTCCTACTTCTGGACCAGTAAGTTATCAGCCACATGAGAACTGGTATACTGGTATAGCTTCTCAGTCATCCGGGTCATACTAGTCTCCGCAGCTTGAAGAAAGGCGACTGGACTTCTTAATCCCAGAGGGAAATTGGACATATTGCAGTAGCTCGAGGTACAGAAAGGCAACACTGTGCAACACCGCTGATAAAAATACACAATATATTGGGTGTCTGGGTTGCTCAGTGGTGGAGCAGGCAACCACATGCATATGCCACGCTGCAAGGTAAAAACAGCCAGTATGATTAGGCAAGCGTCAGTGCAATGTAAAATCAGTAAGCAATATGTATACATGCTTATATGTATAATGGTGAGTGCAATAGACTAATAGTGGGAATTACTGGAGAAGTGATATGTAGACAGAGTTAAACTTTGTTGTCATCTGTTTTATCCAATCAAATAAAATTAGATCACTTCAGTTAAATGAGATGATTGTCAAACACAGCAACACGGTCACTAAAACCTGCCATAAATGTTGCCATAATGCTGCCGGTCTGCAATCTGACCCCGTTCAATAACACGCAGTCTGTTTCTGATAATAAAGCAATGAAATTAGATGAACTGTGGAAGCTCATAAATGTGCTGCTGTGTACACAGACAGAAATTCACATTTAACGTTTGCACTCAGCAGCTGTTCTTGTGCTTATGTTGATCTTTTAGTTTGTAACTTTGATCTCCAGCTAACATCATCAGATTCATGCAGTATGGAAAAAACGACAGTCAGTGTCAGCTCACGCTGGTTTAACTGCTAACACCACAAACTGTCTCATGTAACGAACTCCTGTCCCGAGTGGAAAGTACTGACAGGGACTAGAAAGAGAGAGCAGATTTCTCCCATATTGGCTTCTCTTCATTAGCTCCCTGTTAAATCTAGAATAGAATTTAAAATTCTTCTCCTCACATACAAGGTCTTGAATAATCAGGCACCATCTTATCTCAAAGACCTCATAGTACCATATCACCCCAACAGAGCACTTCTCTCTCAGACTGCTGGCTTACTTGTGGTTCCTAGGATACTTCAGAGTAGAATGGGAGGCAGAGCCTTCAGCTTTCAGGCGCCTCTTCTGTGGAACCAGCTTCCAGCTTGGATTCAGGAGACAGACACCCTCTCTATTTTTAAGATTAGGCTTCAAACTTTCCTTTTTGATCAAGCTTATAGTTAGGGCTGGATCAGGTGACCCTGAACCCTCCCTTTGTTATGCTGCTATAGGCCTAGTCTGCTGGGGGGTTCCCATAATGCACTGTTTCTCATTCACCTTATTTACTTTGTTTATACTCCACTCTGCATTTAATCATTAATTGATATTAATCTCTGGCTCTCTTCCACAGCATGTCTTTCTCTCCCCTCAGCCCAACCGGTCACGGCAGATGACCCCCCCCTCCCTGAGCCTGGTTCTGTTGGAGGTTTCTTCCTGTTAAAGGGAGTTTTTCCTTTCCACTGTCACCAAGTGCTGCTCATAGGGGGTCGTTTTGACTGTTGGGTTTACTCTGTATTATTGTAGGGTCTTTACCCACAATACAAAGCGCCTTGAGGCGACAGTTTGTTGTGATTTGGCGCTATATAAATAAAATTGAATTGAATTGAATTGAATTGAAAGGTCGGCTAACTCGTCTGATCTGCTAACTTAGCTGTCCGTCGTTCCAGCTGTCGCCACATTCATGCCTGATTACTTCACAACCCGCTGTGATTGGTTTGGGCCAATAATAGGCTTAAACCGATCATTAACTGTAAGCTTAGGTACACAGCATGTATCTAGGATTGGTAGCTTTGTCACGTCGTGGTCTCGGATCTGCGTTACAGTGTCTGACCGATGCCGGCTCGCCGCGCTCTCTGACTGCAGTTTTCTCGATGTCACGCGGAGAACCTTCACCTGATGTAACACACGGGCATTTCTGTTTCCTGCTCTTCTTTCTAAGAGTACATGAATTGTCTGACGGTCCACAACCACGAGGTCCTGTTGGACCTGGTTGACCAGAGGCCCTCGGACACGCCCCTCATCACTCTGTCCAATCACCAGTCCTGCATGGATGATCCGCATATCTGGGGTAAGAACTGGCGCTCGGTCTGAAATCGCACAGCTGCTTAAAATATTGATGGTAACGGCGTCTGTTTGCGGCAGGCGTCCTGAGGCTCAGACAGCTGTGGAACTTCAACAGGATGCGGTGGTGAGCATCACCTTCTGTCTCTGGAGCAGTCGGCTTCAGCCTGTCGTTATTTTACAGGCAGTAACGTGTCATTTATGTACTTACCTGTGATTGGACAGGACGCCTGCCGCATCTGACATCTGCTTCACAAAAGAGCTGCACTCCAGGTTCTTCAGCCGAGGGAAGTGCGTTCCCGTCTGTAGAGGTGAGTGCCCGACGGCCCCCCCAACTTCAGCCCCATCCAGGTTCAAACCTCCATCTGTTAGTCTGACGGCTTCAGGAGCCTCACGCTAAATGAGGCGGAGCTTTAGTGAAAGAAAACATTTCATTGGGTAAAAGGATTGTTCTGAACATCCGTTTTTTCCCACGTTTCAGCGCCAGGTTTGGTGTCCTGTCTGAATGACAGTTTTTGTCTGCGTGCGTCCTTTAGGTGATGGTGTTTACCAGAAAGGAATGGACTTCGTCCTGGAGAAGCTGAACAAAGGGGAGTGGGTGCACATCTTTCCAGAAGGTCTGCTAACCTCCCTCCTCACACATCTTTTTTTTCTATACTTTTTCTTATTGTGAAAATGAACTCCTGCTCTTCCTCCTCTTCCTCTTCTTCCTCTTCATGTAACAGGCAAAATCAACATGACAGAGGAATTCATACGGCTAAAGTGGGGTGAGTGCAGTTTGTATGTCAGTGTTGTAACGATCCAGGTTCTCAGTGTGAGAACTTTTGTGTGTTTCTGTGCTTTGTGTTGTAGGTGTGGGTCGGCTGATTGCAGAGTGCTCACTGAATCCAGTCATCCTGCCGCTCTGGCATGTGGGTGAGTTTCTTATGAGCACTGTGTGGATGCAGCCTCGGTTCTTTGAAACACCTGCTGCACGTTGACATGGTTGCAGATCTGCTGTTATGTCATCAGAGGAGGATGACATCATCGTTATCTTACTGTTGAATGTGAAGTGTCATGGAGCAGGTGCAGAGGAGACGCCATCATTCCTTCTCCTCTGCTTCTGCAGGTTTGAGCGACGTGCTGCCCAATGTGAAGCCCTACATCCCCCGCATGGGCAAGGTAGGACACTTCAGCCCCCCCCCCCCCCCCCCCCCGTCTGTATTCTGAGCTTTGGGGGTTTTCTTACCTGTGCGGTTTTCTTCCAGAGAATCACAGTCCTGGTGGGGAAACCGTTCGGCGTCAAAGAGCTCGTTGAAACTCTCCGAGCTGAGAATAAGAGCCAGGTGAGTTTGAATCAGTCCCATCGTGAAGTTCAGTGACAGCAATAAAAAAAAAAGTGCTGTAAAGCCTCTCATTGAATCTGTTTGGATAGAATAAGAGGTTTGAGGACATCGCTTTTCCACTTATCCTGATTTAAATCCTTAATCTGAGAGACTCTGTGTTCCCAAACGTCGAACGTCATTAGAACAGATACTGTACGTATTTTTCCAACATCTTCTTTCTCTAAATTTTCCCTTCAGTTGGAAATGAGGAAGACCCTGACGGATTTCATCCAGGTGGAGTTCTGGAGCCTGAAAGCCCAGGCCGAGGACCTGCACCGACAGATCGAGACCAGGTCCTGAGGCCCAGCCGTCCCGTTGCTGCCTGCAAACACTCCTCACCGCTGACAGGACCGCTCCTCCTTCCCTCTGCAGGAGCTCCCAAACCTCCACCCCAGACGCCGCTGAGCTGCGGAGCGTTTTTGGAGCCGTGTTGTGATTAAACGGACGTAACCGAACGTTTCTGTAACTTTGATGCAACAAACTCCTTTTTGTAATTCAGTCATTGTTTCAAAGCAGGATTGATCACTGCACTCAAACCGTGGACGGATGAACGAGTTACATATTAACACGTAGGTCAGATTTCTCTGTGACCTTTAAGAAGGAAGTCTTTGGACTTGTCCAGAAGACCTCAGGAGGATTTCAGGAGGATGATACCTCTTTGGTACCATTAACCCAGAAAGTCTCTCTCTCTCTCTCAAATATTACCTCCAGTGCAGAAGTCCAGAGCCACAGCAGAAGGTGGTGTTCAGGTCGGGGTGATGGATGGGTAAAGGGGCTGCCTCATGGTGTTTGATTAATGTTTGCTTTTTGGTGAACAATAACCACGATCTTCTCTCCAAATTTAAAGTCACTGGTGATCAATACTGCACCAAGGTTACAGATAACTACCAGCCATACTAGTTAACCACGGCCCGGACACACACACCTGTTCACCTGTCAATCACTGCTCACTGAAAATACTTACAGCCAGTTACAGAGTTTGTTTTTTTTTTTATTTCACCCAGCAACAGACACACAACACACATGGAGTCACTGACCTGCCTTTAGGCTTGTGTGTAAAATATAATCAAACAGAGCTTATTGAAACAACACTGTGCACTTACACAAGAAAAAAATACAGGAAATGAGTTTTTGATCTTTTGGGTCAGCCTCACCTGTTTTTACTGTCACACCTGTTCTGACAAACCAAACCTGAGAAATACCCGTCTGTTCACTGAAATACAAACTAAAACTCAGGGTCACAAATCAGCCCTGAAAACCCTGCAAAGTAAACACAGTTAAAACTAAAATTAGAAACTATCCATCCATCCATCCATCCATTTTCTTCCGCTTATCCGGGGCCGGGTCGCGGGGGCAGAAGCCTAAGCAGAGAAGCCCAGGCTTCCCTCTCCCCAGCCACCTCCTCCAGCTCATCCGGAGGGACCCCAAGGCGTTCCCAGGCCAGCCGAGATACATAATCTCTCCAGCGTGTCCTGGGTCTACCACGGGGCCTCTTCCCGGTGGGACATGCCCGGAACACCTCACCCAGGAGGCGGCCAGGAGGCATCCTAATCAGATGCCCGAGCCACCTCAACTGGCTCCTTTCGATGTGGAGGAGCAGCGGCTCTACTCTGAGCCCCTCCCGGATGGCCGCACTCCTCACCTTATCTCTAAGGGAGAGGCCAGCCACCCTTCGAAGGAAACTCATTTCTGCCGCTTGTATTCGCGATCTTATTCTTTTGGTCACTACCCAAAGCTCGTGACCACAGGTGAGGGTAGGAACGTAGATCGACCGGTAAATCGAGAGCTTCGCTTTTACGCTAAGCTCCCTCTTCACCACGACGGACCGGTGCAGCGTCCGCATCACTGCAGAAGCAGCCCCGATCCGCCTGTTGATCTCCCGTTCCCTTCTCCCATCACTCGTGAACAAGACCCCGAGATACTTAAACTCCTCCACTTGAGACAAGAACTCGTTCCTGAGTTCTTGCCTTTCATTAGAAACTAATGAAAAGTAATTTTCCAATTATAACAGTTAGACTCTATTATAATGCTGTAATTTTATATCCATCCATTTATGTTGTGCTGCAGAGATGAGCTGAAGCCTGGGCTGTATTTTGGTGCAGTACCTCTTTTCACCACAGGGCGGTGCAGCAGGCCTGTGTAAGCTTTACTCGGCCATGAAGAACACGCTGCTGCTGAAAGGCAAAAATCAGAAGTTACAAGATGAACTCGTTTCAGCACAGCCACGTGTGAAACGCTGCCCTCTGGTGGGGAAGTTAGGGTAACCACAAAAAGTACCTTTGACCCCAGAGCGGGTCACTCAGCTGTGTTTGGATGATGGCCTCCATGTGGCTCCTTTATTGCTTCTGCTGACTGTCTGATCAGGATTAACTAACTGCTTTCAGGGGAGCTGAACACTAAGCGGCTGTTCTTGAAAGTACCAAATATTAGTGCTCCTCATGCTCCTCTGTGCACGTGACCTTGATTATAATTATTTTTTCCTGAGGAGGTTAAAGTGCTGCAGACTTTCACAGCTGTTCTCAGGAGGATGCTCAGACAGTAAATGATTGGCAGTGGTCATCGCAGTGTTATATTTAATCATTGGATCGCTCCGTGTTGCTTTCAGTCATCTCTGTGCTATAGATAATTTTCAGTTTTTTGAATCCTGCCGTCACAGTGGACAAAAAGGATTTTATAAGGAGAAAGTCTGATTTTATATGTGCTTCGCCTTACTGTGATTGCCACTCTTTCCTAAACTTGATATGAATGAATGCCAATAAACAATCTGACTTTTCTAAGTTTGAATTTGTTCCTGTTTGTATTTTGTCTCAGCAGTTTACATATGAACAGGTTTTCTACATCAGCCATTGAAGATCAGTTTATCCTGAGTTTATACTGAACATCAGACTTTTTTTTTTTTACATAGCTATCTCCTTTAAAAAAACATTAAATACTATCTAGGAATAGTTTTAGCATTTTTGGGAGGATGTGGCCACAACGTGGATCCAATCTGCTCATTTGCAGAGGCTGAAACTGCACATTTACTGCAGTCTGTCCGAGCTTTGGAGGGTTACTGGGCACACGCTGACCTCATAATGTGACGCTTTGGCTTCAAATAAGCAAAATGTCTAAAGTATATGAATAGTAAATTATTAGTTCATCACCATTATCAGTTATATGATACAAAATGTTTGTGTACAAGATAAAAATAGTTCACCTTCAGCACTTTTTTTTTATAAGGTACATGTTCTTTGTTTTATTGATAAAACAGCATTTAATAATACCGAAACTAATTAAATGAATTAACAGTGATAATAACAGTGAAAGATATTATTAAAAAAATTAATAAATTTAAAAATAGTTATCAGATTATGGTACTTAATATGTATTTAAAATATATAAAATTATTAACATTCAATATTAGTTCAAAATAAATCATATTTAATAAGATAACAAATATTAAAGATAGAATAAGTTTATCAGTCGTTAATGATATACTAAATTAATGCGTAACTGAATAATATGTGCAATATTTAATATTAAAACAATAATAATGTTACGTTAATAACTAATATGGTTTCATGTAACACAAACTAACGACTGTTAAAACAAATGATTTAATATTCAGCTAATATTGCTACTTACATAATGTTTATAATACCAGTAAATAACCGTATTTAACAATAATGACTGATAAGAAAAAAATATTATTATTTAGCGGCCGCCGTTGCGTCACGTGATGCTGCGGCGCGTCACGAACGTCACGACCGTCCGGTGCTGTCAGAGACTGAAGATGGCGGCGGCAGGGACACAGGGGCTGCGGCGCATCTCTGCGGCTGCGGCCGTTTTTCTCGCTTTACTGAGCGCGTTGGAACCGGCGAGCTGCGACGAGCAGGTGCCGCTGATTCTGTGGACCAGCGAAGGGTGAGTGACCGCGGCAGCTGCGCTGGCTTTACCCGCTGTCTCGGCTCGGTCCGCGGCCTCGGCAGCTGGGAACGGTTTAACCCTCTGAGCTGGCCGTTTGTGGCCACTTCACTCTCTTTTTTTTTAACCATTTTAACTGTGTTAATGCAAATGGAATAAAATTTTACAAGGGTCTAGATTTCATTCTGATTTTTTAATTTTCAACTTCAGCGACTGAAATATGTCAATAATGTAGTGTGTACATCAAATTGTTCCTCTTGGCTCTATCGTGGCCACTTTTGGCCCATTAAAACCCATTAAAACTACATTTTTAAATCTCTTGTTATATGCAACATAAAAGCATGCATTTTGGGCACAACTGCTTTCATTCTAAACTCAAGACATGAAATTTGTAATTTTTAACAATTTCTACCAGATTAGATAATTTATTAATTTTTTGCTGAGCAGGCAATTTTATGTAATATTCTTAGTTTCCAATGGGGCGTATGATGGCTTACTACACTCCAGTGGAGCAAATAAATCACACAATTTTGACATAATTTTGTGTGTGTGCATGAAAATAATTATTCCTTTATGTGACATTCTAGCAGAAATATGTATTTGAAAGACAGACTGAAATAAATTATGACCTCCAAGTTACCAGCTATTCAGCTGTGAGTTTCCCAGGTAAACTTGGCTTTGATGCACATGTTCAAAGCACTGGTAGCTTTGTTCTTTTCATTAAAAAAATACCACACCCAAATATCTAACCTCTAAAAAAATTTTTAAAAAAATTCACTGGCCATCTTGCAGAGTTCAAAGTTGCAGCTGCAGGGTAAACAACAACAACCTCTGGCACTGTTTGTAATCTGTCCCGGAGTTTGTGCAGGTGCAGCAAAGACTGCTGCCAGAAGTAAACTTAGCAGCTTCAAGATCGTATTTTCTCCAGCAAGAAGGTCATATTCACTGCTTCAAGCACTTGACTATGTAATGTGCTCAAAGAGCGAAGATGGGGAGAAATCCTCTGTACTTGAAGACACATCAACTCCTGAAGATGAGGGCACACCTTCCTCAGAGGTTGACAGCATCAGCACTGATGATGAAGAGTACCAGCCAGTGCCTGATTCTACTTCTTTAGGGCGTGAGGACAATACAGACACAGCAGTTGGATCAGTGGATGTCTCATGATTGGAAACTTATGTGGTTTCCCACTGCTGAAGAGACCCTGCATTACAATCCAGTACCTGCTGGTCTCACCCCAGGGCCCACCCTGTATGCAATTGCCCACATCAGCAACTTGAAGTCTGCCTTTGACCTGTTTGTCACAGAAGAGATCATTCATCTTCTGTGCACCCACACAAACCTGCATGGGAGGAGGAGGTGTGAGGTTTGGAAGGATGTGGATGAAGTGGAGATGAGAGCCTACATTGGAATTCTGATTTGGGAAGTTAACCATGGAATGAGGGTCACATTCCAACTGACAGGAGCTACAAGGACACACTGTCACATGTGAAAACATCTTTACTTCATTTTTCTTGGAACTCCTCAGAAGACAACTGGCTCTGGTTGGTACAATCAAGGAGAAACAAACCAGAGCTACCTCCCCACCTCCTCCAACTGTGACAGCACAAGATTCTGTCATCTGTCTTTCCTTTCACAAAACTAACATGGCAGTATCCTACATGCCCAAGCGAGGGAAGAATGTGCTTCTTTTGTGCACAAACCCCAGGCAACCAGCGGTCAGCGACGGGGAATAGAGGAAGCCTATAGCAGTTATATGATATAACTGGGATTTAAAGGGTTAAAATTCTGCGTTTGAATGAAATTTTAGTTTTAATGACAAGGACTGATGCAAATTTAAAAAATCAAGTTGTGAAAGTGTGAAAATCGGTTAAAAAATGTTAATTTTAGAACATTTTTTGAATATAAACATGAGGTGGCCATTTTTGGCCGCGAACAAGCTGAAAGGGAGTTTTTTCAATTTTGCTTTCCCTGCAAAAAAATATTAATGCATAATAATCAGTGTTCTTATTAATCAGTTACATATCTCAGGCTGTACTTTTGATAATACAAGAGAATCCCATAGTACTGAGAATATACAAAGTATTCAGTTTAGAGGTAATTTGCCAACAAGTGCATTGTTCAAACAAGCTGGCATTTGAAGGGTTAATAAATAAAAAAGGAATGAACATTTTACATTTACGTGAAGAACTGATGTTAGTTAAAAACGTTATGCAAAAAAAAAAATCAAAAAACAAGAAAAATGTAAAAAATTATGCCCTCTGTTTGTTAGTGGCCATTTTTGGCCACGAACAAGCTGAAAGGGTAGTAAAAACGAACAAGTTCAGAGGGTTGAGGGAAGGAGGGAAGGAGGGAAGGCTTCGTTTAGGCTCTGTAATGAGTGAACGTTAAAGCGGAGGGCAGGACAGGAGGACTTCCTGCAGTCCTGATGACTGACAGGTGCATCAGCAAGCAGCACATTACCTGCATGTGGCTGCGCGGTCTGATTGGCCGAAGGTGTCATTTTGTGACACACACACAGACACACACCGCAGTATTTCCGGCGAGTGTTTTGATTGTTCTCGGTTTTTATTGCCATGAACTGATCGGCTCTCAGATGTTCCTGTGAGGAAGGTCTGCAGATGGTGAAGCGCTCACATCAGGAAATTAAACAGCTAACATCATGAAGTGATACATATTTAATTATAATCAGGTATTAGCTCGTGATCGGTTTGATTCTAGCTGTAACTGCATCAGATACTTTGGGCCGTGTGCATGCCTGCAGGTGGTAACAGAAAACTGCGCCACCATGTCCTCTTTGCTGCATCAGCTTCCTGGTTGTAGAGAAGCACCTGAGCACTCCTCCACCTGTGCTTTGTTTCTCCTCCAGCATCTCCATGCCAGCTCAGGCTCCTCCCACAGCCGGCCACATCATCGGGCAGCAGCAGCTGGCCTCCTACCTGGAGAAAGCTCTGGACGTCGGACCACACAATGTAGTTCTCTTCCTTCAGGACAAGGTACACCCTGACCCCTCCCATTGTCACTGAGTCTCAGGTGTGCGTTTCTCTCTGCATAAAGATGAACACATGCACACTTTCTTTATTAGCAGATTTTTACTCTGAATTATTGGAAGTCTTTCTTACATCAGTGGGAGACAGAAAAGGAGTTAGGACAGTGTTGTAGAGTGTGTGTGTGTGTGTGTGTGTGTGTGTGTGTGTGTGTCTGTGTGTGTGTGTGTGTCTGTGTGTGTGTGTGGTTGTAAGCCTTTAAATGAGCATCATCGTAGTAGTTTTGTAACTGAGTTATTCGAGTTACTCGCTGAATCGTTGCAGCCTTTTAGTCTCTCTGACAGTGTCGGGTCTGTTTGTGTTGCTGTTGTCGTTCCTCCCACCTCCCCGGCTCTCTCTGTTCCTGATGGTTTCTCCTTCAAACTAAGCTCAGATGACCTCAAAGGTCACCAATAATGATAAAACATTACAAATAAAATATTTCTGGCTTAAATGTTTTTCCTCTTTGGTCTTCAGATGAGCATCGAGGACTTCACCATGTATGGAGGAGCCTTTGGAAACAAGCAGGACAACGTGTTCCCAAACCTGGAGGTGGGATCAGCATGATGGCGTTTTAGTGACCAACAGAACGCTCGAGAGCTCAGAGTTTATTTACTCTCAGGTGTGCCCCGGCCAATGATGTTTTCTCTTTCTGCGTCACAGGGGGCGCTGATATCATCGTCCTCCTCCCTGGTGTTACCTGCCGTGTCCTGGCCTGCGGCCAGCGCAGTAATTGGTCAGCTGCAGGACCAATTAGAAACCTCCCCTCTGTACATGGACCCTGAGACCCTGAGCCAGCTGAGACTGAACGCCTCCTCACCTGCTCTGCTCGTGTTCAGGCTGCCCTACGGCATCGGGTCTGTTCACCAAACTAATCGATGATACGTTAACGAGATTTCCCATGAAAGTGTCTCATTGTGGCCTCGTCTTTCTTCCAGGGCTGATCTGATGTCTGCCAAAGAGATTCTCAGTGGAAACGGTGAGTCCGGTTATTCTGACCTGCAGTCTGAAGCTCATCGTGTCATTTTCCTGAGGCGTGTTTGGTATTTTTTTCATGTGGCCGTTTGCTTTGTGATGCGTGCTTTTCAGACGAGGCGATTGGTCAGGTGCTGAGCATCATGAAGACGCAGTTGGTTCCATACACGGCCATTTACACCGCCCTGCGGCCCTCCAGGGTCAGTCTGAGACATTCACACCTGCTTCTGTTGTCTGCAGCCATTTATTTCATATCTGTTTACCCCCCCCACCCCCCATCTTTCTCTACCTGCACAGGAGGCAGCATCTCTCTCTATGGAGGCCGGTCTGGGTGGGGGGCGCTCCCTGCTGCAGGCCAGAGGAGGATACAGGGAGAAGGCGAGAGAACGGGAGAGGCAGCGGAGGATCAAGGAGAAGGGTGGAATCTACCCCCCCGTGGAGTTTAAGGTGAGCAGTGGACTGAGAATCACAGATGGGGAAGCAGGGGTCAAAGGGCAGCTCCATTATAGCCATTTATATCTGTAATCTTGGTTATTGATGAAATCCTGGGGATTTCCTATAAAATGAGATGGAAAAAGGAATGGAAGGTGGAGGTGGTGGGGACAGCGTCATCGTTTTCTCCTGATATTCCTGCTTTCAGGACGTTTGAAGCCAAAGTCTTGGATGAAACTAAACATCGGCATTGACAGGTTGTTGGGTTTGTAATAAAAATCCAGAATATTCCCAGACTAATGACTTTACACCTGTGTATGTTTGCTCATTGTTTCACAGGAGGGGGAGAACACCTGCATCCTGCTGTGGGCTAAGAGCCTGTCGGTGAGCATCCTGCGCAGCGGTCGCTGGGAAGAGCACAACCTCACCCCCTCCACCTTTGGAGAAGGCGTCACCCCCAACCTTGGAGGCTCGAGCTGTGACAAAACCAGAGCCACGTACGTCGTCTTTACCTGTGATGTAACGCAGTGTAGGGAAAGCTGAGACTGAGACTGAACTGCAGTGTAAGCAGCTTTAACAGGATTATTTCTGCTGAAGTTTAACTGCAGGTGCTACATTTTCATCTGGTGTGGAAATCAGGATGACACATGATGATGATGATGATGATGCTTATTTGTTTGGTTCATAAGTGATAAAGTGTTTCCATGTTTTATTTGAGCTGATCGACTGTCCCAAAGTAAAGTAAACCTCTCTGTGAGAGGACGGCGGTCAGTAATGTCTCAGGATGCTGCATCTCTGCAGTCTGAGAACAGACTCCTTTATTTTATACATCTTAGACCTGTGAGTTCAGACCCGATAAAAACATTCAACATAAATCAGTTTATTGAAATCAGCAGTTTTTCCTCAGATCTCGTGTTTGTGTGTTTGCAGGTTGGTGCTGAATTATGAGAACGTCCTGAACCACCGCAGCTTCAAACTGATGTGAGTCTGCATGCACACTCGCCCTCCCTCCCTCACCTGTGTGTATGCATATATATTATATTTATACTGAGAGTTTAGGTCAGGCCTTTAATGCTCGGGGCCATAAATCAGTCCTGCTGCACTAAGTGTGTTTCAGGTTGTGGTTCTTGTGTGAATCCAGTTGTGTTGGAATATTGTAACAGGCAGCAGGAATGGAGTTTCCTCCTGCCTTTTGTTTGCATGCTGCTCGCTCGTGTTTGTGTGACTGCTCTCGCAGGTAACACAGGTGTTGTTGGTGTTTTGCAGCTTTGCTCTGAGCCAGCGGCACTACAAGGTGTCGGCCCGCCGCTGGTTCACGCTGGACGCCGTGGAGCTGGAGTACGACGGGACCAAAGCCACGTTCAACGGCAGCAGAAACATTTACGCTCCCGCCGAGTACTCGTACCGCTGCGAGTCCGTCACCAGCTTCAAGTGGCCGCTGCTCATCCCGCGCTCATCCAAAGATCCAGCCAATCAGTGGAGGGTCTCCTTTGAAGACTTCCAGGTAAGATGACCTGCTTTTAGTTGACTTCACTGTGTCTGTGGGGTTTGGTAAGAGAGAGCAGACACAAACTAAAGCCAGGTACTGCTGTGGAGGCCCTGACTGAGGAGCTTTAGCCCATCAGCTCATGTGTGTGTGTCTAACATGAGTTTAATTTCTGTGTGTCAGTTTTATCCAGTTAGTGAAGCTGAATATGTTTAAAAGCTGCCGTACGAATAAAGTTTTATTACAGGGAAATCCACCAGACTCAAAACAGCAGTTTGACCTGAGAACACAGCAGCTCCTCTGTGGTCACTCAGATTTTTTCAGGCACATTTTCAGCCTGTTTTCCGTGTTCCTGTCAGATTCAGGGCTTCAATGTGAGCGGCAGGGAATTCTCGTACGCCAGCGACTGCGCCGGCTTCTTCTCTCCGGGGATCTGGATGGGTCTGATCACCAGTCTGCTCATGGTCCTGGTGCTCACCTACGGCCTGCACATGATCATGCAGCTCCACACGATGGACCGCTTCGATGATCCCAAAGGCCCGGCCATCTCTGTGCCGCAGACAGAGTAACACACCTGCACCGCACCTGTCCATCCGTCCATCTTACTGCAATGCTTCCACTCCAACCACATTCCCCCCCACGTTCATCTGTGGTTACTCAGTTATTAGTGGTGTCATAATAAGGGTTCATTCGTACATGAAGGTGTCAGATTATAATTAATATGCACTGAAAGTGTCCCCAGTGTGTCCTCATGTTACACTCTCCTGTAATAAAAGGGGCTGAAGGCTTTTCCAGAGTCCTCACCGAACTATTATTTTCTCTGAAATCTCACACATGGACTAAAGCTGAGCTGCAGTCTGCTCCCTGTGATGATGTGAAGCAGTGTTATGAGAATATGAGAGTTCACCATCTGCTAACATCAGCCCCACACCGAGCAGGAAGGTCTCACCCAGCTGTGGTCGCTGGGCGACAGTCAGCAGGCGGCCGAACTCCAACCTCGGCTTTCAGCCCGTTTACGCTGTTACGGAGGTTCAGTTCTTCCTTCTGTTTTAAAGCTACTTCATTTATTATGATCATGCAGCGGAGAACCTTTGTTTGAATTATGTTCTTATATTTGTTTATGTTGTCAGGCTGTTTAACACAGCTGCCACACACGCCTCAGAAACTGCTTCACTCACACAGCCAGCATGTTTCAGCTCTCTTTCCTCTGAGCAGACTTCATTAGACTTTATCACTGATGAGGTCCTGATTATGAACCCTGACTGAACAAACACGTGCAGCTTTTTCACTGCAGACTCTGTAAAAACCTTCAGAACAACTAGAAATCTGTTAAAAAAGCTTGAAAACCCTCTGAGGGGTAAACTGGGTCCTTTTTCAGGCTGCTGTGGATTCATTAACACGTGAAAGGGACGGCTGTACATAAGGGAACAAATCTAAGTTATGAGATGCTATTTATTGGTGAAACTGCTGTAATTTGTTTGTGTTTACATAAGTGGGCCAGTGAGCTGTAGATGCTGAATGCAGGGAACTGTTTATGGATAAATAAATCATATCCACTGTATTCGTTAACTGTAAGTTTGAATCTGAGGGAAAAAGTCCATCATGAAGCATTAATGCAGACTTCCAGTTTCAGGCGTTTTGCATGATTATCCCGACGTGCACTGAAATGTGTTTGATGTGAAATTCTTTTTTTTTTTTTTTTGTCTTAATTTATTTCCTGTGATTTGTCGTGCGTATGGTTGGAGTTTGGTCCTGTGTTGTTCCGCCGTGACCTCCAATAAAACATCTGTGAACATCCAAAGTGTCTCATTGAGCTCCCAGAATCCTCCTGTGGTGATGGGAGGAGCACCGCCGCAGACTGGCACCTGTACAGGTGTCATGTTTGTGTCACAGACCACGTAAAGCACAGAGCTGAGGCAGGAGCCGTTCAGTTTGTTTCATTGATTTTTATTTTTGTAATAATGAGATCAGTTTAACACTTAGTCATCTGTATACATGCTCACGCCTCCACCTTAACTGTCCTGCAGGTGTCCACATACTTTTGCTATATGTATTGATTACTGATTAGATAAGCACTGCGTTCAAATCACAGACATGTTTTGATTTCACGGATGTTCTCCCGTCAGCAGATCTGCAAAGAAAACAGAAAATTTCATTTCACAAAGTGTTTGATTCCTGATTGAAAGGCAGATTCAGGCAGGATGAAGTCCACGCGCAGCTTTGTGAGCGTGCGGTGGCTCACACACCTGCAGGTGTTGGTGTGAAACCCTCCCAGAGGGTCTTTGAGGTACTTACGCTGACAGTCGTACACCACCTCCAGGTACTTATAGGTGCCCGGGCAGGGGTCTCCAAACACCGAGTTCCTTACTTTGATAGAACAGCTGTTTCTCCCGTTACAGCTGTGGATGCACATGAGAGGTCACATGAGGTCAAACAGCATCGAATCATCTGAGAGGATGGAGAGAGATGCGGCGTTCGTACCTGTCGGTTACTTTGCTCGTGGGATTGGAGCAGTGGATATTTTCGAGCTGAGAGGGAGGACGTTTGTAAGAACACGTGGTGGAATCACGGCGCCCGTATTCAGCCCAGAGGACGACTATTACCTTTCCTTCACCTGGAGAAGAGTTCAGACTGTTCAACTGGGCGCTCGTTAAGCGCCGACGCATCGATTCTCTTTCTGGGTCCAAGCTTCTGCTCGCTGCGAGGCTCTCACCTTTACGACCTGCTGCAGTGTTTTCTCTGAGTCACGATCAGTGCAGACTTCCCTGAGCTATAGTGATGTAATACGAGGCTCCGTCAGCCTGGATGTTAAACGTTATCTGAGACC
This sequence comes from Archocentrus centrarchus, assembly GCF_007364275.1. NCBI lineage: Eukaryota > Metazoa > Chordata > Actinopteri > Cichliformes > Cichlidae > Archocentrus > Archocentrus centrarchus. The sequence continues at coordinate 1,829,754 of NC_044352.1, read as the reverse complement.
TGATCACGATCCCGAATGAAGCTGCACCGTTTGTAACCCTGTGTTTGGTTTTCAGGAACATTTGGACCCAGAAAGTGTTTGTAGCAAAATGATAAACTAATTAAAAAAACAAAGATCTTACCACACTGAAGGTTTGCATAAGAATGTTCACACGTGATGCTGTGGACTGAAAAAGACACATCTCATTAAAAGTTTCATAATTCTGCTGCACGTGATTAAAAATCTAAAATTGTAGCTTTTCAACTATCAGGCTTGTAGTTTCTGGAGTCCATTGATAGCAACACATCTCAAATATCTGCAGTGGAGTCTGAAGGCACTTACACTGACAATCATAAGCCACCTCCAGGTACTTGTAGGTGCCCGGGCAGGGGTCTCCAAACACCGAGCAGCTCGCTTCGATAGCACAGCTGCTTTTCCCGTTACAGCTGTGGATGCAGATAAGAAGTGAGTGAGCGGAGGCCTCAGTGAAGCTGTCAGCCTGAAGAAAAACTGAACTCCTGTACCTGTCCGACACTTTAGGCGTGGGATTTAAACAGTGGACGTTTTGAATCTCAGTGTCTGGACGTTGGTAGGAGCACGTGGTCGTGTCACGGCGTCCGAAATAAGCCCAGTGGATGGTGATCACCTGCCCGTTTTCTGAGGAAGAGCTCAGAGTTAAACGAAGACGACGTTTGTGTTTCTGTCACATGAATCCACCAAAGACACACAAGAATGAAAAGTGTTCTCACCACACTGAAGGTTCACCTGGGATCCTTCACATGCCACAGTGCGGTCTGACAGACACACAAATCACATCAGAAAATCATTCATGTACAGGTTTGATCAGAACGATTAAAAAACTTCACAACCACTTAAAAACATTTTAGGGAACTTTGTCTCAAAGCTCTGAAGTGTGAAGCAGTCCTAAAGCCACTTACACTGACAATCGTAAGCCACCTCCAGGTACTTGTAGGTGCCCACGCAGGGGTCTCCAAACACCGAGCAGCTCGCTTCGATAGCACAGCTGCTTTTCCCGTTACAGCTGTGGATGCAGATAAGAAGTGAGTCAGCAGAGGCCTCAAACACAGTATTACAAAACAATGAAACTGCATCAGGCCACATTAGACTTCAGAAAACATCCAGGAGAGTCTGCAAGGTTCAGGGGACCGAGATGAAGCTGCAGCAGGAGAGAGAAGAACGGAGAAGGAGAGGAGCAGCTGACGGTCTGAAGCATCACGTGTCTTAACGTGGTGGAGGCAGCGTTATGGTTCAGACACGTGCTGATGATAATGAGCCAAAGCTGCAACAGCAGCACACAAATGGCCGAGTCAGTCACCTGACCTCACAGCTGCTTTTCAGTTATTAAATACAAAACTGAAGGCAGAGACCCACAAAGAAGCAACAGCTGAAGGTGCTGCAGTAAAGGCCTGCAGAGCACCTCAGAACACCTGCTGATGCCTGTGGGTTCATGACTTCAGTCACTGAGGCAACGTTTCATCCCAGCACTCATGAAAACAGGAGCTGGGCCAGAGGCTGCAGTTCAGGGAAGGCCTCACTGAGGACCGGCCGAGGCTCCGGGGCCTGGCAGACCCCCCCCTCACACCTCTGATGTCCCCCACACGACACTGACCAACAGAGGAGGGAATGAAAACAAGAAGCTGCACAGAATGTGAAAGTGTGACCTTCTGTACCTGTCGGCTACTTTAGTCGTGGGATTCAAGCACTGGACGTTTTGAATCTCATGTTTTGGACGGTGGTCGGAGCACGTGGTCGTATCACGGCGCCCGAAATCGGCCCAGTAGACGACTATGACCTGTCCTTCATCTGAGGAAGAGCTCAAACGGTTAAACTATCACATGTTTGTATTTCAATCAAACGAATCCACCAGAATCACCAAAAACTGTGTTCTCACCACACTGCAGGTTTGCCACAGATCCCTCACATGTTACACTGTGGACTGACAAACACACACATCACATCAGAAACACACATCACATCATTCATGCGCAGATTTAATAAAGTTATCAAATACACACTCGCTGGGAAGCAGGCGTAGGTGGTGTCCAGGTATTTGCAGATGTTGGGGTCATGAGTGCCGAAGAGCCCGACAATATCGATGTCACACGTTTTCTTTCCGTCGCAGCTGCAGGGAGACGGAAAGCAGCTCATCACCAGGCTCGTTAAAGGGATCAGGATTTATTTCAATGCTGGCGGGGCTCACCTGTCCTTGATGACCTCCAGTTTGTCATAATGATGAGGGCACTTTTCTGTAATTCCACATTTGTACACAACTGACTCCACAGTGATCACACCGTCCTCTGTTATTCATGCAAAGGTTGAGGAAAAAGGAGAAATTAAACAGAGAAAGAAGGAACAGAAAAAATGAATGCAGAGCAGAGCAGCTCTGTAGGAACAGTCATCACTGCGTTATTATTCCAAAAACAGAAGAATAAATCGTTTCAGGTCAGATGTGGTGCTCTCGTTGGGGACTATTTCCTGCAGTGGATCAGTCTACTTTATGTCCTTCAGTCAGAGGCCGGTGTGTGTGTGTGTGTGTGTGTGTGTGTGTGTGTGTGTGTGTGTGTGTGTGTGTGTGTGTGTGCGTGTGCGTGTGTGTGAGACGCTCACACACAGTCTGAGTGCTGCTTGATAAAAAGTGTGACCACTGAGGACAAAGATCACGTGAGCAGCACAGACTTCTGCACAATCACACTTTTTTTTACAATCGCAGCGTCGCCCCCTGCTGGACGATCAAAGAATGCAGGTGTCAGCCCGACTTCCAGCTTTCACCTACAGTCTCTGAGCGTCTTACCGCAGCGCAGGTGTTGGATGTTGTGGCCGTCACAGGTGATGACTCTGGCTGTGGATATGGCCGTCACAGTGGAAGGCACAACAGGGTCTGCTCGGGTCAAGCCTGGAGGGGAAAAAAAAGTTAGAGTTAGAGATTAATTTCTAAATGCTTTGGGTTATGTTGGTATTCTTGTTGTTATCGTGCTGATGGTGCAGGTGGAGCAGCTCCCTCACCAGCACTTTTGATTTTAATTTGATGAAGAAGAAGAAGTTGAAGCTAAGAGCTCAGCACCAAAAACAAGAAGCAAAAAATCAGAGTGAAGATTTTATTTAAATTTAAAATAGAAAACAACAGTGAATTATTAAATTCAGCTGCTGCTGAATCACGGGCAGCCTCGGTGGAGCCTCGGTGGAGCCTTTGGGAGTACCGTGACCTCTGTCTGCTGATGGCGCTGTGTGTGTTTGTGTGTTTTGACTCTGCACAAGGTCACAAGGACAGCCTGGCTGCTCGGAGAAAGTGCAGAGACAAAACACGGGCGCTCATCTGGAGGGCTGACCTTTCTGAAACTTCAGCCTTTCTCCCTAAAACTGTGTCCATGGATCTTTATTTTTATGCTCCTCATCTCCATCTCCTGATCAGTTTGGTCTTCCGTGGAGTCAGCTGATCGATGTGCAGCAGTGTTGTGATGCTGCACGTGAGAAAAAAGCTGCAGTCTGCAGACAAACTGCAGGTCTGACTGGCTTCCTGTCCCTGAGAGCTGCAAAAATCACCTGCAGTGGTGAGAGTGATGAGTTCCTATGCACCTTAACTATGGGTCTGATAACTGTTGATAACGTGCATTTAATGGACTGATAACATTTGAAGTGGGTGTTAAAATCAAATATGATTTCCAGCAGAGGGTTAACTAACGGCTGTCTATGCAGGCAGCAGGAAGTGAGCCCAGGTCAGTGTTTCACCTGTTGTCTCAGAGTGCATGGCTGCATCAAGCATTCAAAAACACCATTTACTGAACTGGAATGAGATAAATATTTCAGTTCATATCATGACAGGAAATATTAATTAAAAAGACATTAATTTCCTCAAAATTTCCAAACTTTTCCTGAATTTTTGGTTCTCCAGCCAAATTCACATCTCCACTAGTGTCCAAATCAAAGCCACACCTTTGGAGACAGGAGGTAAGAAAAGAAGAGAGGCCTGGAGTGATGGCAGCTCAGGTAAAGGTGAGGTTTACCTGATGAGTATGAAGAAGGTACAAAAACACACTTTTACCTGAAGTCATGAGCAGACAGGAAGCTGCCAGCACTGAAAAACAAAGTGTCAGACTGTGACGAACATGAGAAAAAGGCAGAGGAGAAACCTGGATGTTCACAGGGCGCTGCACACAACCTGCTTCCAACCCCCCCGCTGATAAACATGATAAGAGAAACCTCGAAGCTGTTTGAAAGCTCTATCATAAACATTCAAATTAAAGAATGTGTCTCTTATAACATGTTTGCAAACATTTGAACCTTTTTAATAAAATTATTTCTACTCAAAGGTTGAATCTGAATTATTTCACAGCAGCACAGGTTTATTTACAGCCTGTCAGCTTAAAGCAGTGCACAGTAAAATATTTATGACCCATGAATTACTTTCAGAAACATATAAAGATACTGGATAATTTGAAAGTAGCATCTGTCCCGATTCCTGCATGAAGGCTCATGAGCATGTCGTACTCACACAGCGTGCCGCTGAGCCCGGAGCGGAGCATCGTGTTTGGAGAGCCGGCTGTCGACGAGGAGCTGAGCTGATAGCAGATCAGACGCAGACCTCCGCGTATTTACACCGTTTACACTTCAACTTTTACCTACATGCACAACAAACAGCCAATGGAAACATGAGAACATGCTCATCACGATTATTTTAGCAAAGATTATGTAAACCAATCCCAGCTCGCCCAGTGTCAGCTGGATCCCCACAGACACACACACAGACACACACACAGACACACACACACACATGACCCTGAGCTGGATAATCAGTCAAGTAAACGGATGTAACGATGAACCTCAAGTTGAGTTAAAAGCAGGAAAATACTTCTTTATTCCAGAACGAGCTCCTTAATCATTTAAAGAAGGAAATATATTTTATAGGCTGCATAAATCAACTGCCTGACACCCCCCCCCCCCCCCCCCCCATATCATATTACACTTAACAATGAAATCAATGCAAACATTCAGATCCTGTAAAGGTGGTTAAATGGCCTCATGTGTTTGATCACGACTGTTTACAGTTTAATCAACCATCAGTTCAGCTCTGATTCATAATTATTATGATGTCACAGAAATGCGGCCTCCAACAAGTCTCTGCAGTTTCATATGTGGCTGTTGCACGTCGTCCTCCTCACGCAGCTCACGTATAAAACACTCGTGTTTTACAAAATATCCGACGTAGTCCCACAAACACGAGCGTTCATTCATACGTGCAGAACTTTTAGACGTGATCAGCATAAACTGAAAGAAGAAATTTCCAGAAAATTAAAACTCATAAAAATGAGTCCCGGTGACGGGCGGAGGGAGCGAGTGAGGCTGAAACTGGATTTCAAATCAGAGTGAAGAACAGGTAAAAGGATCGAACCACCAGGAAGAGGTTAAATACAGACTCTGCTGCAGAACATCAGCCGAGGTCATCTGTGAAACAGAACCAGTGACCTTCTGCACGACGCTCCAAACTGCAAAAAATATAAAATACTGTGAAAATGGATATGATATCCTACTGTGGAACAAAAATATTTGGAAAGCATTTCTCCAGATGCATCTGTTTGTTATGGCTACTGTTGCTATCTTTATTCTGTGAAACCAGCAGCAAATCTTTGAACCATCATCATCAGGATGAATCTGCACAGACTGACAGAGCAACGTGACCATTGTCTTTAATCTCTTACAGCAGAAGCTTTTTAAACCATTGATCAGGCAGCTGGAATAAAGTCTGCTCAGATCCTCATGTGGGTCCTTCAAATATAAAGGCTTAAATCTGAATCAACCTGTGAGCATGTTGCAGGAGTCCATCTGTTCTTTAGTTTTCTTTGTGTGACGCTGACAGATTTTGATTGTGTGCTGTAAACATGTATGTGTGTTTTTGTGTTTGCTACATTTTCTAAATTGTCTTCAACATATTTTACTGAGCGTGAAAATGAAAGGATCAAAGCAGGTGAGACTGGTTGATGCTCAGGAAATCCATTTATTTGTGTTTATTGTGATATGAAATCATATTGGTCAATACATCTTCCAGCAGTGATGTCATCGAGGCTTGACATCCTGGTGGAAGTGACATCAGCAGGGGGGATGTGACATCCTCGTGTCTGATGTGTCGGGACAGGAAGGAGCAGTTATGGGTCTCTGACACAGACAGAAGCTTTCAGTATGAAACACGAGGCATCGTTGACAAAATCTCGTCCTGTAAAAAGGATCAAAATGAAGAAGCAAAGAAATGAAATCAGAGGTCTATGCAGTAAATGTTTTCTTCTTTTCTAATGTAAAACTAACAAAACACAGTTCTTACAAAGTCCTGAGATTACATGACTTCAATCAATATAAAAACCAAACTCATTTAATCAACAGGCCCACTTTCACTTTGTACCTTCTTTGTTTATCTCCATACAATCTTCATTGCCTCCAGAGTTGTTAGGCTCCCCATTGGCCCATTTTGGGAAGTCAAACTGTGAACCATCACTCCACACCCACACAGTTTCCTGAAAGAATAAAGTTGAAGGTTCAGTTTGTTTTGATGCACTTTGATGCATCTATGCTGAGAGTGCAGGCGTGAGACCTCTTACACCACTCTGAGACATGAAGGTTCATTAAAAATCAAAAGAAAAATAAACTCAACATTAGAGCTGCATAAATCGATTATTTTAGTAATCGAGATTATTCCATCGATTAATCGGATAAGAAATACTTTCTTTATTAACAGTTTATCTGCATATTTTAACTTCCGTACTGCAGTTTGTCGCCTGTGAACAAACAGCGGTGAATGGAGCAGCTACAAAGTTCTCTTTTCTTCACACTTGCTGATCAGGTGCTTGATGAAGGACCTCCAGCTGTTTCACAGATTTAATGGTGGTTACTAAAAGAAAAAGCTGCTGTTTTGGACGCTGGAAAAACGTTTCCTTTTGCACTACTTGAACTCACCGTCTCTTTGCGCTTGCGCAGTTAAAACCGCTGCCTGCTATGAGTGTTTTGAAAAACTAGTGGCTGTGGGAGCCATGGCGCATGTGTGAGTAATGGTGTAATGCTTTGTATTCACAAGCATTCTCGAAAATACGTTTCTACTGCAGGTCTATATTTAGTCACTAATAAGGGATTAAAGTATAAAAAATACTTTGGCGGAGCCCCTCGGTCCTGGGGGGCCTTCCGGTACCGAACCATCGCTAGTGCTAATGGCCCGCGCTCTAGCAAACCAGTTCTGGTAGCTACAGCTGAAGTAAAGACAAAAATAACAGCTGAAATTCTCAGGGAGCACAACACACACACACACACACACACACACACACACACACACACACACACAGAGAGAGAGCAGTGGAGGCGTGGAAATGCATGTCAGCGATAGCTGCCACCCGTCCCGTAAAGTACGGAACCCCACATGTTACGGAGCCGTATTCCACGGAGTCCCGTAACATACGGGGTTCTGTATTTTACGAGACAGGTGAGAACTCTAGATGATCCACTCTGTGTTAAAGGAAATCCATCGCAGCGACGGAGAGCTTTTTAGAATCTGTGTGTGTGTGTGTGCGCGCGCGCGCGCGCGCGCGTGATTCACACTCCAGTCCAGTAGGTGGCGGTAATGCAGTTCTATGTTGGTTTGCCAGCCACCAATAAACCCACAAAAAGACGACGGAGCACTAATGCTGCTAATGCTAATGAGGAGCGCCGCTTACACCGAGACAGCTGAGCTGCAGTTTAAAGGAAGCATCGACACAGTAAATTTGTGTCAATAATTTTTTAGAATCGAGTTAATCGATGAATTGTTGCAGCCCTACTCAGCATCAACATCTATGTGCAGGAGCAAAGTCCTGATTAATCAGTCTGTCAAACGTTGCTCTGTGAATGAAACTGCTGAATATAAACAGGAAAAATATCAGACAACAGAAACAGGAGCAACTGATCCTCTTTATCCATCAAACACTTACTTTCTGTAAATCATTGCCTCCAACCCAAGATTCCCTATATGACCCTGCTGCTCTGTAAATGAGCTCTCTGATGAAGGTGTACTCAGCTAAGCTGTGGTATGAGGCCAGATGTCCACCGAGTGTCTGACAGGAACTCTGAGGAGGAAGATGAGGTGGTGACCACAGAAGATGGAAAGTGTGAGAATGCATTTAAAATAAAACAAAGATATCAAATCTTTATATTATCGGTGAGGCAGAAACAGCTGCTGTTATTTCCTGATGTACCTCAGCATCAGTCCAGGTCTTTGCACTGCTGTTAAAGATGAAACAGCGACCTCCAAACCAAGTCCAACCAGGAGGGCAGGTTTTAGAGGAAGCAGCTGCAAAATGATTGTAAAGTCAGGAGGTCAATTATGAATTCAAGTCAGAGAGAAAAGACATGCTGTGGAAGAGAGCCAGAGATTAGTAACAATTAATGATTAAATGCAGAGTGGAGTATAAACAAAGTAAATAAGGTGAATGAGAAGAAACAGTGCATTATGTGAACCCCCCAGCAGCCTAGGCCTATAGCAGCATAACTAAGGGAGGGTTCAGGGTCACCTGATCCAGCCCTAACTATAAGCTTGATCATAAAGGAAAGTTTTAAGCCTAATCTTAAAAATAGAGAGGGTGTCTGTCTCCTGAATCCAAGCTGGGAGCTGGTTCCACAGAAGAGGGGCCTGAAAGCTGAAGGCTCTGCCTCCCATTCTACTCTTAAGTATCCTAGGAACCACAAGTAAGCCAGCAGTCTGAGAGCGAAGTGCTCTGTTGGGGTGATATGGGACTATGAGGTCTTTGAGATAAGATGGGGCCTGATTATTCAAGACCTTGTAGGTGAGGAGAAGGATTTTAAATTCTATTCTAGATTTAACAGGGAGCCAATGAAGAGAAGCCAATATGGGAGAAATCTGCTCTCTCTTTCTAGTCCCTGTCAGTACTCTAGCTGCAGCATTTTGGATCAGCTGAAGGCTTTTCAGGGAGCTTTTAGGACAGCCTGATAATAATGAATTACAATAATCCAGCCTAGAAGTAATAAATGCATGAATTAGCTTTTCAGCATCACTCTGAGAAAGGATGTTTCTAATTTTAGAAATATTGCGCAAATGCAAAAAAGCAATCTAGTGGCAGTGGTGCAGTGGGTAGGCACTCGCCTTGCAGCCGGAATGTTGCAGGTTCAAGCCCCTGTCCCTATGCTGCGTTGCGTCCTTGGGCAAGACACTTAAACCACATTGCCTAACGGTAGCGCCGGTCTCTGGCTGCATGACCGCAGACGCTCATCTCTGGATGAGTGATTTGGAACGATCATTTTGTTGTGTGCCTTGTGCGCACAATGACAATGAGTTGAATCTAACATCTACATATTTGTTTAATATGTGCATTGAAGGACATATCCTGGTCAAAAATGACTCCAAGATTTCTCACAGTGTTACTGGAGGCCAAAGTAATGCCATCCAGAGTAAGTATCTGGTTAGACACCATGTTTCTAAGATTTGTGGGGCGGAGAACAAGAACTTCAGTTTGATCTGAATTTAGAAGCAGGAAACTAGAGGTCATCCAGGCCTTAATGTCTTTAAGACATTCCTGCAGTTTAACTAATTGATGTGTGTCATCTGGCTTCATTGATAGATAAAGCTGAGTATCATCTGCATAACAATGAAAATTGATGCAGTGCTTTCTAATAATACTGCCTAAGGGAAGCATAATGTAAATAGAATTGGTCCTAGCACAGAACCCTGTGGAACTCCATAATTAACCTTAGTGTGTGAAGAAGACTCCCCATTTACATGAACAAATTGGAGTCTATGAGATAAATATGATTCAAACCACTGCACCTAAATCAAATGGCTGAATCACCTCCTCAGTATGCAGTCAAGTTCTCCAGAGTCCTGCTAATGACTTCTATGTTTGACTCAGGTGTGTTGAAGCAGAGACACATCTAAAGCCTGCAGGACACCGGACTTCAAGGCCTGGAGTTGAGGATCCCTGATGTAGGGTCTAGTACCGCAGTGAGTGGGACCACTTTCTTGGATCTGCTCTTTGGGCTGTGTGATGTCCCAGCCCTCCTTTTTAATTACATCATAGACATTACAGCTCACAACACATCCAAGTACACACAGGGCCATGGGGGGCAGGTGTATCTTGTAGTGGTTGGTGGGTGCAGCTGCTGAGGTGGCCCCACTTGTCCCCTCACTGCTGCCTGCTCCTCAATTTTATTTACATCTTAGACATTGAGGGTCTTTGGGGGGTGGATCAGCGCTGTTGGTCAGTGCTCATATCTGTGTCCCTCCAATTTTACAAGCACTGTAGCTTTCATACAGTCATAATCATTCTTCCCACTACATACACTCACACACACCAGCACATACACCCAACACATTGGGTGGGAGGAGAGGAAGGTAGTCTTCCTACACTCTGGTTTCCTGCACCCTACCTGGGGTGGGGACTAGCTAGTGGTTCAGGACTGGGTCGGCTGCTTGGTACCCGCTTGTCTTCCTTTGACTTTTCTGGTTTTCTCATTTGTGTAATTAGTACCGAGAAGGTTGATAAAAGTGAAAGGCTATACTAATGTCATGTGTTTAATATTAGCTATAGTAAAGTGCAGAATTGTCTTTCTATTTGAGACAGACCGTTAAGAGCTGCACTGAAGTGGAACTTTATCGATGTCCAGGGGCGGGCTGGGGTTGAAATTTAGCTCCCGATGGCTGCCACGCCCCTGTCGATGTCAGTGTTTCTGTTACTTCCTCTGTCGCGCCTTCCTGTTTCATAACATGTCCCCGAGCGTGTAAGATGGCTGGGAGGAAAAGACACTGAGCTTATATTGAAGTTACTTGCTCCTAATTTTCTTGCAAAAAGATTAAAGATCTTTACTGGTGATCGAGTGAAGCCTGGTGTTTAATAAGTATGTGAATTTACCTAACAAGTATATACATTTAAAGTACGTCTAATAGTAGGGCAGTAAAAAGAAAAGTGATGACACATTTTAAAAATTTCTGTAATGTTATCAGCCTCACTAACTTATTGATTAAATTACATGTTTTTTGACATTTTGCTGATTTATTCTTAATATTGTGAAAACTGTGATTTCAGTCTGTTCACTGCAGAATAACTGATAACATGTTCATGTTTGATAAATGAACTGTTTTCTGCACACAAATATATTTATATATTTTTATTCCCATCAAAGAGTAAATATTTGAATTCACAGAGTCTAAAAGTTGGGCTGTTTTAGAAGTTGTGTGTTTATCATTTAAATGACTTACTCTGACAGCCATAAACCACCTCCAGGTACTTGTAGGTGCCACCACAGGGCTCTCCAAACACTGAGCTCTTTGCTGCAACAGTGCAGTTCTTTTGCCAGTTACAGCTGTGAATGCAGGTAAAAGGTGAGTCAGCAGAGCCTTGAAATACGCCGAGTCATCTAAGAGCAGATGTAAAACTGCAGAAAGAGAGTCAGCATCTGTACCTGTTCACTACATATTCTCTGCTGTTGGGACTCGAACACTGAACATTTTGGAGCTGAGAGTCAGGACGTCCATCAGAGCAGGTGGTGATGTCACGGCGTCCATAATCAGCCCTGTAGACGACTATAACCTGTCCTTCATCTGAGGAAGAGATCATAAACTGTAACCATGCCTGTATTTCTATCAACTGAATCCACTAAACTTACACAAAACTGGGGGAAAAAATCTCACCACACTGAAGCTTTGCCTGAGATCCTTCACATGCTACAGTGCGGTCTGACAAAGAAACATCAATCACATTAGAAACTGTAAGAATTCATCTACACATTTCATTGATTATTAGTTGATAATCACAGACTTGCTGGGAAGCAGCCGTAGGTGGTGTGCAGGAATTTGCAGATGCCGGGCTCAGAGGTGATGTTTGTATTTATGTCACACACTTTGTTGCCGTCACAGCTGCAGGAGACAGAAACCTCCATTTCAGCTTCATTAATGTGATCAATGAATAACTTCAGATGCTGACTTTCAGATAACATCTGACCTGCAGTTGTTTCTATTAAACTCTTTCAATCCAATATTTAAGTGCTTATTGATCAAAGTTAAACTACCCAGCAGTGTTCACCTTTTCCTGATGATGTCCAGAGTGCCATTCTGAGCCGACTCCACAATAATCACTCCACGCTCTGTTACACACACACAGACACAAGGAAATATTACAGTCATGGGCGAAATTGTTGGCATCCCTGAAATTTTTACAGAAAATGAATTATTTCTCCCAGAAAATTACTGCAATCACACATTTTGTTATGCACATGTTCATTTCCTTTGTGTGTACTGGAACAACACAAAAAACAAGGTCAAAATTCATATAATTCTACACAAAGCTCCTTCATTTTCCAGTCTAATAATGAGGGAAGAAGCCTCACCTGGCCATGAAAATACTTCTCTGTCAGTTTTGTCACTTCTGATCCTCTGACAATAGTGGCTGTAATTCCTGAACAGTTCATTTAAAGGGTTCATTAAACTCTCTGAACTGAAGCTGAACGTCTGCATCTTGATTCTCACTGATTGATGTAGAATCCATTGTGTTAGTGTTGTCATGGTCCTGACTGTTACCCAGTGTTCTGTTCATTATTAAATATGCTCACTTCGTTTCCTCAGTTTGTGTTTCATGTTTTTATGTGTTCCAAAGTCACAACGCAGACTCAGAGGAGATCGAGCTTTTGTAGTTGCGGCTCCAAAATTATGGAACGAGTTGTCATTATATGTAAGAGAGGCTCAAGCGCTTGCTGTTTTTAAATCTCGCTTAAAAGGACATTTTTACTCCCTGGCCTTTGACCCAGTGTGAGACTGTGACTGTGGTTTTAAGTTAATTTTCTGTTTTGTAGTTCCTTCGATTCACAAAATGACTCTACTGATGATATTAGACAGGAACAAGCTGTGAGTGCGGCGCAGCAGGTGTGAAAAGTAGCCAAAGCTGCCGGAGATAAATTCAACAAGAAGTGGAAACATTGTTCCAGAAATGGAAACCATACGCAGTAAACCGCAGAAAACAATGATGGATTTGGACAGTTTTCATCTATGCTGGCCCGGATATTTGCGTGTAATCTGGCGATCGGCGGCCGGCACTGTTACCAAATTTTGTGCAATAAAACTCGCTGTCGGCTGTCTCAAAAGTTGGCAAAGGATGAATCGAGGTCCAGGGGTGTGTGTGCTGCCCCCCTCGGTGCCAAAGAGAGGTCCGGGCGATGCCACAGCGTATGAAGGGATGCAGTATGAGCTCTGTAGACTGTTAGACTGTGTGGATTTTAAATTCTAGTCTAGATTTAACAGGGAGCCAATGAAGAGAAGCCAATCTGGGAGAAATATGCTCTCTCTTTCTAGTCCCTGTCAGTACTCTAGCTGCAGCATTTTGGATCAGCTGCAGGCTTTTCAGGGAGCTTTTAGGACAGCCTGATAATAATGAATTACAATAGTCCAGCCTAGAAGTAATAAATGCATGAATTAGCTTTTCACCAAACAGGATGTTTCTAATTTTAGAAATATTGCGCAAATGCAAAAAAGCGGTCCTACATATTTGTTTAATATGTGCATTGAAGGACATATCCTGGTCAAAAATGACTCCAAGATTTCTCACAGTGTTACTGGAGGCCAAAGTAATGCCATCCAGAGTAAGTATCTGGTTAGACACCATGTTTCTAAGATTTGTACAAGAATTTCGAAGCAGTCACATACAATGTACACCTCCTCATGTGGGAACAGTATTTGGAAAAGTTCACCTGGTTCATTCTTTTAGTTAAATGTGGGACTGAGCATGTAACAGATATTATATCTTTAGGAATATAATGTAGACATTGTGCCAAAGTCATAAACATGTCACACTGGATGCATCAATTAAGACCAATTAAACCCAACATAATTAACAGGCACTTACTTCCTTTCATTTACTGAACACTCAGAACTTCCAAACGTTCCGTAGAAAAGAAACAATTAGTCCAAAACAGCACAGGTGACAGCAAAGGCTGCTGGGTAATGAGAGCTGAACTTAAGCGCTCCCGTAACTGAGTCTGTCTGTGGCTGCCACTGGACTTTCTGCTCACATAAACAAAGGTTTGTTTTTATTATTTAACTCTATTTTTGAGTCTGTATCTGGGTCCACATCCACACTCCTTATGACAAGTGAACAGAGGCGCCACTACAGAAAAAGTCACTGTCCAAATACTTTTGGCCCTGCTGTGCATCCAGCTTTTACTTACAGTCTTTGTCCATCTTACCACAGCTCAGGCGATGAACAGTGAGGCTGTCAGAGGTGATTGCTCTCCCTCTGGATATGGGGGTCACGTTGTAAATGGAAGTCACATTGACTGTTGAAATGAAAAAGAAACACATAAACTGTACATCTGCTAAATGAATATGATTAATATGAAATGATCCTGGGTGCTGTTTTGAGTTCTTTTTGGTGAACTTCTGTGTTTTTGTTATATCTCTGGTTGTGTGTCTTGGTTTGTTTAGTTTGCTTTATGTTTGGTATTTCTTCCTGTGTCTCCTTTGTGTGTTCCATCAGCTGTTCTCCCCACATGTTTCCACCTCCCTCATTATCCCTCTGTGTTTATATTGTCTGCGTGCCCCCCAGCAGAAACCACCAGGCCCCCCAGCAGCTACCACCGGGCCCCACAGCAGCTACCGTCTGCCATCCAGTATGTGCTATCATTACATTCCCGTTATCGCCGGGTCGGTCAGAAAGCGCAGATCAATCTACAGGCATCAAAATCATGCTAATCTCAGGCCGATAACACTGACCTCATCCACTACTACTACCCTTTCTGTGGAGCTATGGAATTGTCAATCAGCCGTGAACAAGGCGGACTTTATCTCAGCTCATGCTTATAATTTATCTCTACAAATACTGGTTCTGACTGAAACTTGGATCAAGCCTGAAAATACTGCTACTCCGGCAGCTCTATCTAATAACTGTTCTTTCAGCCACACATCTCGTCCATCCAGGCTTGCTAATTGCTAATGGCTTACAGTACACTACTTTACTATCGTCAACTACACATACCTCATTTGAATACCATGCCATATTGGTTAGCGCTCCAGTTAAACTTGGTATTATTGTCATCTATCGTCCTCCTGGACATCTGGGTCAATTCATAAATGAACTAGACATGTTACTGTCCTCCTTTCCGAAGAATGAGTGTCCCATGCTCATTCTAGGTGACATGAACATTCACCTTGACAGCCCTGGCTCTACTGACTTTAAATCTCTTATGCACTCTTTTGATTTAGAGCTAGTCCCCAGTCCTCCAACTCATAAAGCCGGTAAAAACCTGGACTTAATTTTCACACGTCATTGTGATACAGAATCACTAAAGGTCACTCTGCTTCATCTCTCAGATCACTTTTTTATTCAGTTCAGTATCCGCATTTCTAGAAAACCTATTGCTGTTCCAGCTATGGTCACTTTCCGTCACAATCTCAGAAACCTCTCTGTAGATCAGTACTCATCACGGGTTGCCACTACTATGCCTTCATTAGGCTCACTCTCCTCTCTCAGCATGAACACTGCCACAGATACACTCTGCTCCACACTGAGCTCCTGTTTGGACAGTTTCTGTCCTTTGAGATCTCGTATCGTCCACACTAGCAAGCCACAGCCGTGGCTAAAAAATGAGTCCCTCCGGAAGCTACGTTCCAAACTCCGGGCTGCTGAAAGGATATGGCATAAAAAGGGCATCATGTCCGACTTATCTCACTATCAGCTTCTTTTGGCTTCCTTCTCAGAACACCTCACAATTGCCAAAACTGAATTTTACAGCTCGCTGACAGATTCTCGAAGATTATTCACAGCGTTCAGATCACTGTTGAATCCTCCACCTCCTCCTCTGCCTATGTGTCTTACAGCTGAAAAATTCGCCTCTTTCTTTTCTGGGAAAGTGGCGGCCATCAGCAGTCAGTTCACAGATCTACCCATTGTCTCTGCTCCTCCGTCTTCATCATTCAAAGAAAGTACATTCACTTAATTTACTCCTCTCTCTGAGAAAGAAGCACTGGCCCTCCTAACACGTAGACGTCCTACTACATCCGATTCCCACTGACCTTCTACAAACCATCGCACCTATTCCAGTCATCGCGCATGTAATTAATACTTACCTATCCACCGGTGAATTTCCGCTCACTTTCAAACAGGCCCAGGTGACACCTCTACTTAAAAAACCTTCTCTCGACCCTGCCCTGGTCGACAACTATCGACCGGTCTCGCTACTACCTTTCATTTTTAAAAAGCATAGAAAGGGCAGTGTATAACCAGATCTTAGGCTTTCTCTCCCAGAATAACTACCTTGACCAAAACCAATCCGGTTTTAAAAAGGGACACTCCACTGAGACGGCGCTGCTGTCTGTGACCAAAGCCTCAAAAACTGCCAGAGCTTCTGGACAGTCCTCAGCCCTCATTCTGCTGGACTTGTCAGCAGCCTTTGATACAGTCAATCATGACCGACTCCTAACTACACTCTCCAATATGGGTATCTCAGATACACCACTATCATGGTTCAGATCTTACCTTGCTGAACGCTCCTTCAAAGTGTCATGGCGAGGACAGTTGTCTTCATTATGTCCACTGTCCACTGGAGTGCCCCAAGGCTCAGTACTGGGACCCCTCCTCTTTTCCATCTATACCACCTCTCTGGGCCCAGTTATTTCCTCTCATGGGTTCTCCTACCATTGCTTTGCCGATGATACTCAGCTCTACTTATCATTCCCGCCGGATGACTCTACGATCTCAGCATGGATATCTCATTGTCTCTCAGATATATCCTCGTGGATGAAGTCACACCATCTTCAACTTAATCTTTCTAAGACTGAACTACTGGTGTTTCCTGCAAAACAGTCAGTTCAACGCAATTTCACCTTAACAATCGATTCTCTCTCACTTTCTCCGGCGAAGGTTGCCAGGAATCTGGGAGTCATGTTATCATTTACACACCAAGTGGCCTCTGTTGCTCGATCCTGTCGCTTTGCGCTATATAACATCAGACAAATTAGACCGTTTCTAACGCAACATGCTGCTCAGCTCTTGGTGCAGGCTGTGGTCATCTCGCGCCTCAATTATTGTAATGCAGTATTAACGGGCCTTCCAGCCTGTGCTATTAAGCCAGATTGATGACAAAGGGCAGACCAACTGAAAAGAGTTTGTTGTATTGGCAGCAATGCAAATTCCTTCCCCAAGTCTACAAAACACATCTAGACCTCAAGTACCCTGGAGAGAGTAAACAGCTGGTCCAGAGCTCCATGATCAGGATAAGAACTGCATTGCTTCTGAATCTCAGAGCCCACAAATCAGCGGACTCTTCTCTCCGATATCCTGAAGCAGATCTTTCCAAGAGACTGAGGAGCGTGAGCCCTCTGAAGCTGAAACATACCCTCCAGATCCCTTCTTAAACATATGAACTGAATCCCTGACTTCCATGTTTCAGAGGCAACAAGGATGGCCTGATAATATCCAGATTCTTAAGTGACTCTGGCTGAATGTCATCTACCCCAGAAGATTTGTTTATGTCATTATTTATGTTTTACTTCAGCTGGAGACAGGAAATAAGAAGATCCATAGAGTCCTGTGTGATAGCAGTTCAGTAGTTCAGGGGCACCAACAAAGACTGAGGTCGTGCAGACTTATTGGCCTATAAAGCCCAGATGATTGGCATGGATCAAACTGGAGTTTAACAGAAAGGTTCCTTATGACAAAAATATGATCAAGCACTAAACATGTTTACCTGAAGGGATGAGTAAACAGGATGCTGCCAGCTCTGAAAAATACAAAAAGAAACCTCAGTGTGTTTGGGATGGTGTTTGATTCAGCTCACAGCATGAACCAAAAATAAGCCCACAGGAGAAAACTGGGAGTGCAGGATTTACAGAGTTTCTGCTGAAACAGGTTTGTTTTTATTATTTTCTGCCTTTAGTTGATAGTGGAGAAAGATGAAGCTAAACTGGAATCAAACAGGGTTTTTTAACAGTTTAATCAAATAATAATAATTAATTATTTATTAATATAATGATGATCAAAGAGGCTCGTTATTTCAGGTTTAAGATATTTGAGGGGAATTTCCCATCAACCTGATTTGAATGAAAGTGGAAGGAACAACAAGACGATCCTATTGGTGCATCCATCACTGGTGCTGATCGCACATGAAGAGATCAAACAGGGAAAACACACATTTATGAATCAACCACAGCATTGCTGAGCAGTTAAAGTGGGACAGAACGATCTGCAATGATGTAACTTTTTTAATTATTATTTTTTGGCCTTTTGCAGATTTATTCAATAGGTTACAATGTAGAGAGACAGGAAAACAGGGAGAGAGAGAGATGGGGGAATACACACATGGTTGCCCGCTCATCCACTGAGCCGCCCCGGCTTAACACTTTTACGTGTTTCTATCAGCTCAACAAATATCAGCAAACACACAAACTGTTTGCGTGCAGTTTGTCACACAGTGTGTCTGCGAGCTGAGGGCAAAGATACTGTATGAGAGAGAAGTTCACTCAGAGATGGAGAAAGATGGAAGAAAGAGGAGAGCAGAGGAAGCAGAGAGGTCAGATTTAAAGGGAAGGACTGCTCAGGGAGCTCTGACCAAAAAAGATCAGAAAGGGTTTGAATTCACGGAGTCTAAAAGTTGGGCTGTTTTAGAAGTTGTGTGTTTATCATTTAAATGACTTACCCTGACAGCCATAAACCACCTCCAGGTACTTGGAGGTGCCATTACAGGGCTCTCCAAACACTGAGCTCTTTGCTGCAACAGTGCAGCTTTTTTGCCAGTTACAGCTGTGAATGCAGGTAAAAGGTGAGTCAGCAGAGCCTTGAAATACGCCGAGTCATCTGAGGCCCCGTTCACGCGACACCGTTTCAAAATAAAAACAACATCGTTTTGACTCATTTAGGATTTCCGTTTACACGAGAACGGATTGAAAATGATGCACCGGCCTGCATTTCCATGTAAACCAGTGCTTCTGAAATAGTGGGGCGCGCCCCCTTTGGGTGGACGCGATGTGGTACGGGGGGGGGGGGGGGGGGGGGGGGGGGGCACGTCTGGCCCCGGAGAATATGCTTTTTTTTTTTTTTGCTGTACTAGAATTAAGTGTAATTGTACATCCATTACAGTAGGTGGCAGTGGTGCACTCATTGTCAGTGTGCGCAGTAAGTAATAGCTCTATGGTGTATGGGTTTTTTTTGCCTACTCAGCATAGAGCAGGCTCCGCCGTGACTATTTATAGTCGTGGCAGAGTGTGTGTGTGTGTGTGTGTGGGTGTGTGTGGGGGCTAACAGAAACTAATTGAGAACAACTGGTGTAAACGGATGACTAGTACGTGTTTTGGAAATGGTAACTCGCACATGCGCACTATGGATGCAACGCCACAGTTTTCTGCGCATGCGCCAAATGATGACCGATACTTGCAATGGTGGATTCATGAGCACTTCTTGTGTTGTTGCCGTTTTGTAATTCAGCGTTGTGTGCAGCAGTAATCCAACCTCATAATAATAAACAATTTGCTGCTCTTCCTACTGTGTCCCTCCACGCATGCACATCTTGCGTGAACAAGCTTTGTAAAACAAAAAAAACAACGCCAACTTGTGGCCTGGCATGGGAACTACATCGTTTTCACCATTTCACAGGTTTCCGTGTAAACGCAGATCGTTTCTGAAAGGCCACCGTGTTAACGGAAGGCTGAAAAACGATGCCGTTTCCACTGGAAACAATGTTGTGTTAACGGAGCCTGAGAGCAGATGTAAAACTGCAGAAAGAGAGTCAGCATCTGTACCTGTTCACTACATATTCTGTGCTGTTGGGACTCGAACACTGAACATTTTGGAGCTCAGAGTCAGGACGTCCATCAGAGCAGGTGGTGATGTCACGGCGTCCATAATCAGCCCTGTAGACGACTATAACCTGTCCTTCATCTGAGGAAGAGATCATAAACTGTAACCATGCCTGTATTTCTATCAACTGAATCCACTAAACTTACACAAAACTGGGGAAAAAAATCTCACCACACTGAAGCTTTGCCTGAGATCCTTCACATGCTACAGTGCGGTCTGACAAAGAAACATCAATCACATTAGAAACTGTAAGAATTCATCTACACATTTCATTGATTATTAGTTGATAATCGGACATGTGACAGACTTGCTGGGAAGCAGCCGTAGGTGATGTCCAGGTATTTGCAGATGCTGGAATTACAGGCACAGATGATGTCTGTTTGTATTTGACATACTTCCTTCAGGTCACAGCTGCAGGGAGACAGAAAGGTGATTTTCAGGTGTGTTACAGAGATCAGTGAATAATTTCTAATACCTGTTCCTGTCAGATCAACTTTTGCTGTTTCTTTTTAAAAGCAGTTCTTTTAATGGAGGGGTCATTTCTGTGAAATTAAAGCAGCTAAACTGCGACAGTGTTCACCTTCTCTTGATGACGCCCAGATTGGGAAGTGCAGAGCAGGTGCGTCGATCTTCACACCTGTGCAAAACTGACTGCACAATGATCAGTCCGCTCTCTGTTATTCACATAATGAGACAAAAGGAAAATTAAATGTTAAATGTAAAAGTGCAGCTTTAAGGTACTTTGGCTTGATTTAAGACTCAGAAACTACATTCATACCCAAAACGGGCGAATATGTATAAAATAATCGCTGCAATTCTTAACCCCTTAACTGGCAGCAAATAAAATCACCTGAAACAACTACATAACACCCTCTGGTTATTATTGGCTCTGAACAACCCATTTCATAGCCTATTAATCGGCTGCGTCTGGTCCGCAGGCCGAATGAAGTGCATTTATATGGCAGGCTAGACCCGCCCATTTTGACTGACACCTCATTCGGCCAATCATGTTAAGAAATGGGTTTCCCAGAGCCAATAATACTCAGAGGGCGTCACGTAGCTTTGTCAGGTGATTTGGTGCAGCCAGTTACATGATTGGCCGAATGACGTGTCAATAAAAATGGGAGGGTCTAGCCTGCCATATAAAAGGGACTACAAACGGCCCGTCACCGGGCCCTTGCCAGTTAAGGGGCTACACTATTGATGCATTGCTTTTGTTAAACTCTTTATGTAATTAAAGCTGAAAGTCTGCACTTCAGTCACAAATCCACTGTGCTGGTGTTCGGGAGCAAAACGACAAACGTCACTGTCCACATTCTTATGGATGTGACTGAACAGCCAGCTTTAACATAAAACCTGCATCCATCTTACCACAGCTCAGCTGCTGGACACTGACGCTGTTAAAGGTGATCACTCTCCCGGTGGATGTGGCAGTGACAGTGGAAGGGAAAGAAAGTTCAGCTCTGGTAAATCCTGTAATTATAAAGAATGCATAAATATTGTGTATTTGCTAAAATAATGAGGAATATGTTTTATTTGTATAGCGCCAAATCACAACGAACAGTCATCTCGATGTCCTTTATAGTGTAAGATAAAGACCCAACAATAATACAGAGAAAACCCAACAAAAACCCAACAGCTGTGACTGGTTAGGGCTGAGGGGAGAGAGACAGGACAGAAGAGGACAGACAGGCTGTGGAAGAGAGCCAGAGATGAAGAAGAAGAAGAAGAAACAGCCTTTATTGTCCCACAGAGGGGAAATTTGGGTGTAAATATAATAATTTACACTATTAAGAATAATTTATATATATATATATATATATATATATATATATATATATATATATATATCAGTGACGTGCGGTGAGGGTCGTGACTGGTGAGGCACTGACGTCATCACATCAGATTTACAAACATATAGCTTATTCACCATTTGATTGGCAACAGTTGTTTTGTTTAACATTAACATAGTCTGAAGCAAACCTTTTAGCTCCGGTGTTGGTCTTCCTTTAATTATTATCTTCTGCTTCGATTGAAAGTCCAGTTTAGAAAATTCTTTCAGTTGAGTTATGTAATCTTCCATGTTGAACATAAGGCCAAGCAACAGGAAAAACTAACTGGCCTTGCTAACTGTTTATGGTAGCTTGCCACCGAGGAGTCGTAGAGTCCCTGGGATCACCAGCGCCCCCTACCATGAGGCACGAGAACTGCGTGCCTCACCTAGTGTCTCTTCGCAGCAGTTTCATGATCGCTCAACACAAGAATGCATTGCACACATACAGTTGTTAATGAAAAAACAAACAAAAAAAAAACTGTGCATTATATACACCAGCTAAAATATAGAAATTTAGTTCATATAGTAAAAGTGTTAGAACATTTTAATAGCCACATGCAAAGGGAAAGTAATCCGGTCTCACTGCATAGCATGCCAGCACAGTTAGTAGTCATTGGCAATGACTATACTGAGCCGCACCACGGATTGCGCAATCCGTGGTGCGGCTCGCCGGGCTGGTGCCTCACCGTTCGTCTCCTAGTATTTGACCGGCAAATGCGAAAATTCAACGATTTTGAAAAAAACGAATCTAAAAATGGTGTAGTTAAATGGAAAAGAACTTTAAAATACAAATCACTGAATGAATATAACCATTTAATTTATTTTTTAATTTTATATTTCCACGATGACAGGTGAGGCCGTGCCTCACCTGCCTCCCCTGACTGCACGTCACTGATATATATATATATATATATATATATAAACAACAAACAAGATTAACCTTAATAATAATAATGGTAAATGGTAAATGGACTAGTTCTTATATAGCGCTTTTCTGGGTACAAGACGCTTTTGTGGGTGGCTGTAGCTCAGTAGGTAGAGCAGGTCACCTACTGATTGGAAGGTCAGCGGTTTGATTCCTGGCTACTCCAGGCTACATGCCAATGTATCCTTGGGCAAGATACTTAACCCCAAGTTGCTCTCCGACCGTCCCGTCGGAGTATGAATGTGTGTGAGTGTTAGCTAATTAAAAGCACTTAGCTTACTAAACATGGAAGTGCTTGTATGAATGGGAGTGCATGGGTGAATGTAAACATGTTGTATAAGCGCTTTGAGTGCTCTGACTGAGTAGAAAAGCGCTATATAAGAACTAGTCCATTTACCATTTTACTCAGTCAGAGCACTCAAAGCGCTTATACAACACGTAATAACAATACTACTAATAATAACACTATATACAATGTACATGATGTGCCTGTGTGTTGAACCTTAACAGGCCGGACTATTTACAATATATTATATATTATCCTACAATGTGTAGGTTATTGTGGTTTTGTTGGGAGCAGTGACGGTTATACAGTCTTACAGCTGCTGGAAGGAAGGATCTACGATAACGCTTCTTTGTGCATTTAGGATGCAGCAGAGATTAATAATAACTAATGATTAAATACAGAGTGGGGTATAAACAAAGTAAATAAGGTGAATATAAAAAGAAACAGAATATATCTAGCCAGTATCTCTCAACCTCACACACTAGCTCAGGCTCCTTCCCCACCAGAGAGGTGACGTTCCATGTCCTGATAAGTGAAAATGATCAGATCTCCATAAGGTACCAGTAATAACTCTGACCATAGCCAAATGGAAAACAGTTAGAAAAGATGAGGAGGGAAAATGTGAGTGTCCTCCACCTGTAAAATCATTCCTGTTTGGGGGGGGGGGGGGGGGGGTCTCATTGTTGCCCCTCTAGTGCACCTGTGGTTAAATTCATGAACACAAAAGCAGCTGAAACTGATTAACACCCCCTTTATTTAATGACCTCATCAATATCACAGAAGATTAACTGGCTTGATGCTGAACTTAAAATGTGTTCCTTTATTTATTTTAAACAGTGTTTATGTTTATCTGTATTTTATACTAACCATCTGCACCTCCTGAAGGTAATTAAGGTTACTTTCCATACCAGACAGCAAAAACAAACAAACAAACAAACAAAAAAAAACTGATATGATGCTGCTTTACATGAGTTTATGAAAAAATAATAATTAGACATTGATTACACAACTACTCTCTGCTCCTTGAAAGGGTGGAGTGTAACACCCACTGGGAACAAATTTGACTTTCTGTCAGCAACACAAACCAAGCTCTCACTACAGCTGAACAGGAACTGACTACCACAAAACACCCAGAGGGGGGTGGGTGTGGTGTGAATGACTTCTCTGGCCTCCTGAACTGATTCACCCCAGTTTCTTAAGAAATTCTTCCTGATCCTCTGTGTACTTCCTGCTGCTTCTGTCTTCTTCTGGATCAGCTGGGCTCCTCCTCTGGGTTATGTTGATTTTCTTAGCTTCAACACTTGGGAACAGATTGCCCCCATTCCTGCAACTTTGATTCTTGCACAAATAGCCAGGTTTGCAGTATGATTTGTCATCATGAACTTCTAGACACTTGGTACATGCTGCTACCTTCTTGACAGCAGCTCTTCTCTCAGCTAATGTTAGCATTCTGAATTGTTTGCAAAAGTAGAGTCTTTTCCTGTGCTTTCCATTGCCACAGACAACACAGCTTACAGAGTTCCCCTCCGGTTTTGACTGACTTGGTTCTGGTGTGTCTTGGCTCCATTCGGGTCTCCCGTCTACTTTCCTCCCCCTCTCTCAGTTGCTCGAAATATTTTCTTGGTCTTTCAGAAATGCCAGGAGGTGATCAAAACGGTTCTGTGGTACCTCAGCATTCTTTTTATTTGCTGCATAAACGAGCCACTCCTTTTTCAGAGCTTCAGGAAGCTTGGTCTCAGCTGACTTTGTCACGAAGGGTTTTTAATGGCACCAGTTTCTCCAAGGTCACTGAGGTCCGTAAGTGCCTTTTCAACAGCTTGAATTAACTCCACTATCCTTCTTGGCTGGTGACCTCTAACTGCAGGAATTCTCTGTAGCAATTTCGGTTGCTATGGCTGTTGGGTTTCCATACTGGTTCTCAAGGACATGGAAAAAATCATCTGGAGTGTTGTAGGAGGTTAGGTGGAGGTCTCTTGTGATTTCCTT